>NW_012267229.1:6012368-6017851 GCF_000151885.1 Dipodomys ordii | reverse complement strand
CAAAGGAGGAGGCTGCAATGCTTGGTAAGAAATGTACGCATTATCCTGCCCATGCAATTGTAACCCCTCTGTACAGTATGTTCACAAATAAAAAAAAAAAAAGAGTCTTACGGAGTTTCCAGCCCTGGCTGACTTCAAATTATGATTTTCAGATCTCAGCCTCCTGAGTAGCTAGGATTACCAGCATGAGCCACTGGCACACACCTCTAGTCAGAGAGTTTTGAGACAAATAATGTTTGGTATATCTAGGCAAAAAGAAAATTTCTCTACAAGGAAAAGAAAATAAGTCTGTACTTAGATTTCTTCCAAGCAGCATATGAGGAAAAGTAGGAGTGACCCAGACATATTTATTTTGTCTTTTCTGACTGTTCACTAGGTTTTCAAGGCAATATGTTGCCCTCATGCACACAATGCCTCAGCATACAAAATAAAATTCACACAATAAAGAATTAACTTTTTTTAAATCTCATAAATAAATGAAACTGTGGTTTAAAAAAACTCTCTTGGAGGGTTTTATAAAAGGATATAAATATTATAAGCCATGACAGTGCCATATTATTACATAATTCATGAAAATGGGGAAGTGGGAAAAGACAATTAGGGGGTGAAACATAAAACGTTATTTCTTTAGTTTCCTCAATAAGAGGCCGATACATATTAGTAAAGTTAAACATTGTACACATAAATTAGCATGTCAAGATGAAACCCTTGTTTAATTGTATAATTGATACTAATAAAAATAATAAAATAAATAAAATAAAAAATAATAAAAATCATAAATACAAACCAATTCATTGTTCAATATCATCATTCTTTTTTGCATTTTAATTTTCCTTTCTTTAAGAGAATGCTATAAAAACTTATTTCTTTCTGTGAAAAAAACTCTTTGTATTGAAGTTTAGCAATCACTATAGATAAATTTAGCTTGTTTTCTTTGTATTTTAATAAGAATGTTTTAAAATACATAGAGTAGTACTCAAAACATAAAAAAATTGTACCTGTAGCCATGTGTTCGTGGCTAATCCTAGCTACTTGGGTGGCTGAGATTTGAGGATCATGGCTTGAAGCCAACCCTGGCAGAAAAGTCCATGAGACACTTATCTCCATGAAAAGCCGGAAATGGCTTGTGGCTCAAGTAGTAGTGTGCTAGCCTTGAGCACAAAGGAACTCAGAGAGAATGTCCAAGCCCAGAATTCCAGCCTGAGGATCAGCAAAAATATATCCATACATGTGTGATTTTATAACCTACCTTTAGCCATATATACATAGGAGTATAGGAAGCTTTCTATAACATTATAAACCAAGGGATGCATTTTGGACAGGTTTTTGGTTTATTGTTTATTCTTATACACTGTAGAATTACTTAAATTTTAATATGATTTACTTATTTATTTTCAGGTACAAGGGCTTAAACTCAGGGGCTTCACACTTGCTTGGTTTGTTTGCTCAAGGATGGAACACTACCATTTTAGCGATGTCACCAGCCTGGCTATTGCTAGTTAACTGGAAATAGAGTAGGGAAGATTTGTAGGACAATTATGGCTTTTAACAATAACCCTCTAGCTCTTAGTCTCCTGAGTAGCTAGGATTGCAGGTGTAAATGACATGAACCTGGCTTTGCTTAAACATTTTACACAATGAATATATGTATTTTTAAAACATAAGTTGTGATTATTTTTTAAATGTTTGACATTTTTCTAACATTTTAAAAACATTACAAAGTATAAAATGGAATGAACATAAACAATTAAAATAAGCCTGGATTAAAATAATTTATGTAGAGAGAAATAAAAAGAAATTGCAAGTCACCAGCATCAGGAATTAAATAGAAAATATAACCACAGATCCAGTGGCCTTCTAAAGGATGGTTTAAGCAAATACTTGGCATAGGTTTATGTTGATAAATTTGACAACATACAAGAAAGGGATAATTTCTCAAAGCCATGCACTGCCAAAATGAAATTCATAATCTGAATAGTCCCAGAACCATTGATGAAACTGCATTTTAATTAAAAAGCTCTTTGAAAGGAAATCTTCAGGTGTGGATAGTTTCACTGCAGAAATTTACCAAACACTGTAAGAAACATGAACATCACTTTTATGCAATCTTCTCCAGAAAATACAAAAAGAGAGAGCACTTCCAGTTCACCTTATGATATCAATATTTCCCTGATACACAACAAACTCATTACAGAATAAAAAATCCCCTTGAGTGTATTATGAATTTAGATTCAAAGTCATAGATACAGACAGTACAACAATGTTCACCAGAGTTAGGAAGCAATTCAGATTTACTGTTTGGTAGAATTTCATTTTAGGGAAATTAGAAAGTTCTGAAGATGGAGAACAGTGATGATCACTGAGGAAGACTTGTCTAACAGTGAACTGTATATTAAAAAATATAGTCAATGTGTTACATTTTTGTTATGTACACATTTTGCCATAATAAAAGGACAACCAAATAAAAATAACAAACCTTGATGAAAAGCTCAAGCTTAATACAAATTTAACTCAAATGGATCATGGCCTTAAATATAAAACATAAAAGCTCTCAGGGAAAAAAAATGCAACACATAAGGGAAAAAATCTTCAGGATCTGGATGAAGCATTCTTATTTTTGACCCTACAACTGTAATGTATAAGAATTATAAGGGGCTGGGAAGTTGGCTCAGTGGTAGAGTGCTTGCCTTGCATGCCTGAGGCCCTGGGTTCGATTCCTCAGCACCACATAAGCAAAAAGAAAGATGCCAGAAGTGGCGCTGTTGCTCAAGTGGTAGAGTGCTAGCCTTGAGCTGAAGAGCTGAGGGACAGCACTCAGGCCCAGAGTTCAGGCTCCATGACTGGACCCCCCCCAAAAAAAAGAATTATAATACATGTAATCTCATAAAAAATAAAATATATCCTTGAGGACATCATCTGTGAAGAGGAAGAGCAGAAAAGCTACTGACTGGGAAAAATATTGCAGAACACAAATCTAACACACATGAAATCTAAAATCTCTCAACTCAGAAATGTAAAGTAAAATAAGTTAAACAACCAGAATGAAAATGGTCGAGATGAGAATAGACAATTCATTGAGGAGAATGTGCACGTGGCACATAGGCACATAAAAAGATGTTCAGTGTCATTTGACATTGGAGACATCCACACTGAAACCACAGTGCAATGTTCCCAGACAGCTATCAGGCTGGCTAGAAGTTTAAAATAAAAAACAGTGACAACAACAAATGTATTCAAACAGACATAGGTTATAGGAGCTCTAGGAAATTGAAGTTATTTCCAGACTTTATTTGGAATAACTGCATAGTTAACATTGCTATTGTTGGAGGTAGTTTGTGAAAGGGAAAAAAAATGGTTCACAATAGTAGGTACAGAATTTGATTTTTTTTGTGTGTGTTATGACTGAAGGGCCTGAGAAACTTCCTATCACTGACATGCCAAAATGGAAGGTTCTAACAATAAGAAGAATAAATCTGGACATCAGGAGCAAGTATTGAGACATACCAGTTTGACTATTGTTGGAAACCACAACTAGAGTGAAAATTGCCCAGAAAAGCTATATGGTGTCAGAAGGGACTAAAAACATAACTCAGACAAACATACCATAAGAGTAATTGAGGGAAGAAGAAGCTAGAAGGACCACTGGAGGGGAAAATGCCCACAGAAGAAAACCAGGAGCTTTGCTAGAAGAGACAAATGCTAAAGAAGACAAATACAGCATTTCTCATCAGAAAAAGAAGAATCTACATTGAAAAATACTCACATTCTTTTTATTCTGGCTTCATAAAATAGATATTGATAGACTCTAAAAATAAACACAGACTCTAGAAATAAGGCCAAATGTATATGTAAATTTCATTTATGAACATGGTGGCATTAAAAGTCAATACATGGAGTGAATACATGGAGTTCTTTGGGTTAAAGAGTGTAACTAAATTGTGTAAAATTCCGCTGCAACTACCTAAAGCAACAGTTAATTACCTTTATCCAATTTAGTGAAAGGGAAATCCATGTACTTTTAAGGCCATGGACTTTAATGGAACTCTGTATGAAATCCCCTTGAAGGAGTTAGGTCAAACTTCACTCTGAAGCTAGGTTAAGGATTCTGATAAGATCTGGAAAATTATAAAATCCACTGTTTCTGTATTAGTGCTCATAAAGTACGAGGTGTGCCAGCCAAGCAAATAGATCCTTTCACTTATGTAAGTCACTAATATGCAAGCATATGTAATTGTTTCTAATCTGCTGAAATTCAACATGCTGATTGAACATCAATATCAGACATTTTTCATAAGAAGAAAGCATCATCATCAATAGCACCATATAAAGAGGGTTTCCTAATGCATTTTCAAACCACTGTTAAGTTTGAGTTTGAAATATATAAAAATAGTACACTCTCATCCACAAGCAGAATTGTTAGTATCTTGGTCATTGGCCCTGACCCTGCCCAGGAGAGAGAAGATCAGGACTCACTCATCGTTTAGTAAGTTTGTCATCATGGAGTGCCTATAGATCCTTTTTGGAGGGTATATAGGATACCCCTTTGAATATATCTTTTTATTTATAGATGATCAAAGGTTTGATTTGATATTTGAGTATGGTACCACATGCTCACACCACAAAACTGGATTTTCTGCTCATTAAGTCTACCCTATTCATTTTAACTCACTTTTCCATGAGGCACATCTTTACTGATGTTACCTAAATCCCCAGTTGCCTCTTGGAAGAGAATTTAATATGATTCCTATTTGTGGAAAATCTAATTCAGTTTTAGAAAGATCTGAAGATTTATTCAGAGAAAACAGGTGGGAGAATGTTGTAGTTTCTTTCTGTCTCTGGTATTGTGAGTTAAGCAAAAACGGTTTCCAGGATTAAAAACCAATGCTATGTGACCATGTATGCTTTATAGAACATAGTCTGAAATGTATTATTATTACCATAACAGAGGAAAACTTTTATTTTTGTAAGAAAACTTTAATAAAACGAATAATACTTTGGAGAGATTTCTTTTTTTTAATTTAATTTAATTTAATTTGTGAACATACTGTACAGAGGGGTTACAATTACATGGGCAGGATAATGTGTACATTTCTTACCAAGCATTGCAGCCTCCTCCTTTGTTTACCCTTCACATCCCTTCCCAGCCTCCCCTCTCCCCCCCAATCCCAATCCTTCTCCTTCCTCCCCTTCCCCCCCCTTGTTTTGGACATGACAACTTGTACTTCTCATTGTTTTAACAGGTCCACCTGTATCCTTAAACAACTGGTTTTTCCCCATCTCCTCCACAAGTTATACTGACATCAAATATAGAGAAAGCAGGGGTTATACTGTGGGGGAGGGACATACAAAGCAACAAAGAGATAATCTTATAAATGCGTTAGAAACACATGCATGAAAGAAAAAAAACATTAAAATACACATCTAACGGTTCATTTTCCTGACATCACATATCTGACCTTTTCCGCTTGACTCATACATATACT
>NW_012267229.1:6005249-6012318 GCF_000151885.1 Dipodomys ordii | reverse complement strand
GCAACAAAGAGATAATCTTATAAATGCGTTAGAAACACATGCATGAAAGAAAAAAAACATTAAAATACATATCTAAGGGTTCATTTTCCTGACATCACATATCTGACCTTTTCCGCTTGACTCATACATATACTAGATATTACAAATAAGGGAAACCATGGGACCTATGTTTTTTTGGGTCTGGCTTACTTCACTTAATATAATTTTTTCTTTGGATAGATTTCTAAGGATGGTGAGAACCTTCATCTTCATTTAAAAACAATATGAGCCGAGTGCTGGTGGATCACATCTCTAATCCTAACTACTCAGGAGGTTGAAGACCAAAAAAATCACAGTTCAAAGCCAGACTGGGGAAAAAAATTATGAGATTTTGCTTCCAAAAAAACCCAGCAAAATACTGGGCTGAAAGTGTGGCTCAAATGGTACTACATCACAGAATATGCTAACAAACAAGCCAAGCAAGTTCAAGCTCCACATTCCTACTTCAGAAGATTAGTATGACCTATAGAGTAATAAAATTTAAATGAAAGGAAGGGAGAGAAAGAGGAAAACAGAAAAGGAATGCATCCTAGGATCCTAGAATTGAAATGGATATATAAGTTGGAACCTGAGTTAGCAAATGTCTGACCCGAGGCATCTGAATTGTGCTTTCCACATTCACTTTTCTCTATAAATAACAGACGCAATTTTTGGTTATCCCAAAGAGCTATTATGATCATCAAAGGAAGGCTGTTTTATGGAGTAGCGATGTCATATAAGCAAAGATCATGGGATTGGTCCAAGATCAGAGAAGTTTACTAAAAATTAAAATGTCTGCCTAAATTTCATGTCCACCAATTCATAGTGAAATGAGTATCTTGAGGCTCCTGAAGTGATATACTCAAGCTTCACAACAGCACACAAATTGGAAGTGGCAGATGTTATAAAGGGCCACCAAAATGCTCCTTCCAAGAAGGATTTGTTTTTTAGACCTGGGACTATGGTCAGCACTCAACATTTCTTGGATTTGCCTCAGACATGCAGAATACCATGTCCAGGAGCATATTTGTTACTTAAGCTAGTCCAGATGCAATGACTGACAGATGGAGAGATTTTAGTGCATAGCCATTGTAGTCTATCTTAATGCAACTCAGAAGCATCTTTCTTGCTTTGGAGCTCCCTATATGGTTGACAGTGACTGATAGAGCTTTGCCTCACTTTCTACTTCTCCCACTGACCCCGTCTGCTTCCTTTCTCTCCATACTCAGATGGTATGTTTCCAGAAACATTCTTCAATGCATCTCCTAAATACCAAGCTCTGTCTCAAAACTCTGCTTCTGGACAAGCCAGCCTACTGTATTTGGGAACTTTGATTATAGCCATGAATCATTAGAGCCCTGAGGGACTTTTTTTCTTTATTTTAATTTTTAAGGTCATTTTTAAATTGTTAACATTAATTATTTTAATTTTTTAGTCCTTAAGTAATTGTACAAGGAAGTTTCAATTCATCATATCAGTTTATGAATGCAAAGCATCAATATCATTCCTCCCATCTTTCTCTTCAGTCTCCCTAAACCCAGTCACCCCCTCAATTTTCCTAGTTCCGTTTTCACATACATTCGTTGAATATTTTTACTGCAATACCCACCCTTCCTCTCTGTCTCTCAATCACTCTCTCCACACTCACACACACACACACACACACAGATTTTTTTCTTGATCCATTTGCTTATTGAAAGGCATCAAAGTGTTTCTATAATGTGGCTATGATAAATAGGACAGCAATGAACAATGAAAATGTGTGACAAATGCTATTTCTCACTCTGTGGTTTGAATTTCCATTCTTAAGTGTATGTTCGGTCTACCAACCTACTAATTTTATTCCAATTCCTTCTCTGACATATTTTGCTCAATAAATATTTATTAATTGACTATTATATATATCTGGACATTTTATTGACCTTGGAGTAAATAAGTATAATGAGGCCTTTTTATTATCTTCTTAAGAAAATCATTGTAATTCCGCTCTACTTTGATCCAGTTCATCTTATTTACAAAACATGGAAACATATTTTTCTCCAAGTTTTGGGACTTTTCTATTTGTTAACCATTTTTTCAGGGGTGTGTTGAAACTTGCTCTTTTCTACCTTGGAGAACTGGAAGAAAAACCAGGAGCAGAAGCACTCTTGGGTGTATTGTGATCCTGATGTGTCATTGTTTACATATCATTTCCTGGAAATAGCTGTTTATATTGCTGTTTACCAAATATATACATCTCTTGACTTTAATACTCAGTGAAGCAGATTTACAAACAGATTTATGCACAAACTTATTTAGGGCATGAGCTCAAGAAACAAGAATAGTGTGGTTGGGAAGATAGGTAAGGGAAGAAAGGAAGTCACAAAGAATATGGTAGCAAGACTGCTATTATTCTGGAAGAATGTGTCTTCATTCATGTGGGGAATCTCTGGGAACCAATGTAGAGCAAATGCCTATAACTTCATCTACCTGAGATTGCAAATGAGCTGAGGTATTTATCCATGGTCTCCTTTCAGTTATGCTTTAGAGCTTTCCTGAATTGGGAAGTGCATGCTAATTTCCTAACACCTCCTGCATCTTCAGGAAGAGCAGTTTTTATTGCCAGATCAAGCAAAAAAAAAAAATCACAGATGCTAGAAGTTGGAAGTCAGTTTTTTTTGGTGCTGAGTTATATAAGTACAGTTGTATTAGCTGGAATGATAAAGAAGAACTTGAAAAAGAAAAAAATCTCAGAGGATCAAATAACATGTGCTAAACTTCTTTTTCTTTATGTCTTTATATAAAAAGATCTTGACTGCCTAATTGTACTGTATTGGCGAGCTTCATAGCAATTATACATATCATTAGTTAGTGATCTTAGTTGGAAATATCATGAAATCATCTTTCATTAGTAGGATACTATCAAATTTGCTGTATCCAGATATAATTCTAAGTAAGAGGTGATGCCAACAATAAAGCTATAAGGAAAGATTAGTTTGCTCTCAAATTAAAACAGAACCTCAGTGGATGAATGGCTCAAGAAAATGTGGTATATAAAAAATGAAATTCTACTTTTCCATCCTAAAGAATGATGCACCATTCATCAACAAAATTATACTAAGCAAAGTAAGTCAGACCCATGGAAACATAGATGCTTGGTTTTCCTCATTTGTGCTAACTAAAATTTGCCTATAAATCTAAAAGTAATCACACTGGATGGTAAAACAAAAAATATACACTTGGACATGGTAAATTATACAACACTCTAGACATTCACATAATGAAACAAAAGGAGGATATTCTTAGGAGAGAATCAAAAAGACTCAATAGCTATGTCCATATGATCATATACAATGATATTTATCAAAATCAACTCCAAGAAATGGAAACAGGAGTTTTGGAGTTTTGTTCTTCCTTTGTTGCTGTTTTTGTTTTCTGTACCTTTTGTCTTCTTGGTGTGTTTATCTGTTTGGGGGAGGGTAAGATGGGAGCACAGAAATGGTGGGACAAAAGGTGAACAAATGCGGAAGTGATATTCAGTAAACTGCAGGACCTGTGGGGGAATGGGAGGGAAAAACTGGGAGAAAGCAAGGGAAGGGGTAACACTGTACTTATCACCAGACTTATGTAACAATTACCCATCTGTACATCATCTTTATAATAAAAAAATTTATAAAACCTGATGTGTATCAACCCAAAGCTAAAATGGTGCTCCTTAGTAAAAAGGAACCAAACTATTGTTGCCTTGCTGATAAAGACATGACTTCCACTCACAAAGTAATGGTTGCTGGATCATTAGCCACTGGACCCTCTCGATAATGTTTAAAGAAAGAAGGGCTGAACATCAAATTGGCAAGAACTTGTACACATGGTCAGAACTAGCGCTAAGACAGGTTGGAAAAAGAATTTTATTTCAAACTTAATGTCACATGTCCAGATGAAACAAAAATATTCATTTTGAAGAGATTTGGGACAATTGTCAAAAACATAAAATGTGATTTAAAAAAACACTAACATATAAGTAACCTTCTATAAAAAGTTTTAACTCTTTATTGGGAAGAAAGAGAAATCTAATTTAGTTTTCCTAAGATTTCTCCTGAATTCATACTTTGGTTAAAATCTTTTCACTGAAAACAGTGTAAAATCAAATATATAACAAACAAACAGCATGGCCTTATTCCAGAGGGTGGGGTGTGTGTGTGTCTGTGTGTGTGTGTGCGCACGCGCACGCGTGTACCTGTTAAAACAGATAAGTTAGAATTCTACTAGGAGTTCTTTTTTAAATTTTTATTTTTATTGTAAAGATGCTGTGCAAACTGCTGGTGGGAATGTACACTAATATAACCACTTTGGAAAGCAGTCTGGAGACTCCTCAGAAAGCTAAATATAGACCTCTCCTATGACCCAGTTATACCAGTCGTAGGCATCTATACTGAACAACAAGAACCAGGACACAAGGACACATGCACCTCCATGTTTATTGCAGCACTGTTTACAATAGCCAGGATATGGAAACAATCCAGATGCCCCGCTACAGATGAATGGATCCAAAAATTGTGGTACTTATATACAATGAAATATTATGCAGCCATTAGAAATGACAAAATAATGGCATTCGCAGGGAAATGGATGGATCTAGAAGAAATCATGTTGTGAGGTAAGCCAAGAACAAAGACACAAACAGCACATGGTCTGCCTGTTAAGTGGATGTTAAATCCAAAAACATAAGGAAATAGGGCAAAATAAAGAAGACTCGAGAAACAAAGCACCTCCACTATTTGGTCGTATCATTACTAAATGACCCCATGCTGCTGACCACATATATGGTATATATGTGCACATCTGAGGGAAACTAGGAGGAGGACACAGAAACAGAGGGAACCGAGAAAACATACAACAGCAGGACCCATCAGCTGCACTGGTCATTGATCAAAATGAGCTAAGCAACAAAATGGCAGTGTTGGGAAAGAGGATATGAGAGAGAAACAGGGAACCGCTGACGCTAAGCAAAAGGAAAGGAATGTACATATCATCCAATGTGGAAGAAATAACTGTATTGCCAAAGCTCATAGAATTCATAAACTTTATAGACCACAATAAAGACAATTTGCCCCATGAAGGTTAGAATGTGCTTGTGACTTTAACTAAGTATCACTATCTCACAATACTGTGAAATTTGTGAAATTTATGTAATCACTTAATCACAATAAAAACGCTATAAAAAAGATGCTTGCAGAAGGGTTACAGTCACATGAGTAAGGTAATGAGTACATTTTTTGTCAAGCATTGTTACCCCCTCCTTTGTTTTTCTCCTACTATCCCTTCCCTCCCCCTCTCCCCTCCTCCTCCCTCCTCTGAAGTTGTAAAGTTCATGTCCAACATAGTGTCTTGGAGTATCATTTTTGCAGTAGGTCGTTCTGTGTCCTTGTTTCAGCATTTTGTTATTCCCCTTCCCCTCCCCAAATTACATAAATGTATAAACAAGATGCAGGGTACCAAAATCAAATACAGTGAGTCCTTTATTATAAAAGACCTATATAGAGATGTTCATACAATGCCAACCTGTATGAATGACAGCTGACATAGTACTTTGAGCACAGAGGGAAACATTCTGAATCATTCATTTGTTTTCATAGGCCTTGTCCTCATTATTTTATTTTCCAACTCCAGGCATTTTTTTTTTGGCTCCTGCATCTCAGGAGACTTCAAGTCTTGAAGACAAGTATTTCAAGTCTTTTGATAACCCCAAACCACAAACAGTCCTTCAGAACATTGAGTGAAAGATTTTGAAGGAGATTTGCAGAGATTGTTCAAGCTGGGTCCTCCTATAGAAAAGAGACCTTAAGGAGAATCATATCATTGCCATTGTTCTTGCTAAAAAGAAAAATTCAAGCACAGATTTCAGAGTTAAAAATAAGAGAGTAGTCTTCTGACAAGAAATATGGGTAGAAACTAAAAAATGTTATTCTTCTTGGATGATGGTGTAGAAAAATCAGAAACACAGCTTTTGCATGTTGACTGGCCTCTTCTTTCTGGATCCCAGAAAAGGAATCCATCTGGACTTTTGCTAAAGAATAGCAGATGGAGCTATACCACGTGACACTGCGCAGATCCCTCGGTCATAATCCACCAATGGAATGCTTTGCAACAATAATATTGATTTAAGCCTGAGAAATCATGTTTCCCTTTATGAGTTAGTTCTAGTTAGCTTGGCTCCCCCTATTAGGAGGGAAAGTGTCTTAGATCTTCTCAGTACTTCAGAAAATTGGGAGAAATCAGAGAACATGATTCTGGGAAGTTTCTGTAATAATTCATTAAAGGCCCATTGGTGGGCATCTTGGAAATTATGGACTGTTATTTATATGCAACAATAATTTTTCTAAAGTAAATCATACTAAAGGAAATTGTGCAATGCACTATTGATCACATATAAAATGCAATGATGTTTAGCTGCACCTTTTGGTAACTATTTCTTCCTCAACTCTTTGTCCTCATGATCGGCATTTACAGCAGTCCTGATGTTCTCCTTAGCATTTTTTTCTTCACTATATAGGGTGTTGTCATCTGCCTTTGTCTTCATTATCTTCCACAGTGATCACATTGTTCATCTGTTTTCTGGACATGCTATTTAATCCTACATTGTGTACTTACTAAATAGACCAGACTGTCATTTTTCTAATTTTCCAATTTTCTAATTTTCATACCTAAGAATCTCTTTATTATCTTTCCATCTCTCTAGTTCATTTCAAATTTATACCTCTACTTATTTCATCAAGACCTTAAACTTGCTTTAGAAACTTTCTTCCTATGATGACACAAAGAGCTGCACTAGCTTTTTTTAAAATTTACTCAACATGATTGTTCAGAAAAATCATGCAATCCATAGTTATGTACCAAAGGTTTAAGGACAGAAATGCATGGGATAGTACAGCATCTTTCTGGCAAGGGAAAAGCCCTGAGTTTAAACCCTAGCAATCACCCCCACAAAAAAGGAAGGAAGGAAGGAAAGAAAGAAAGAAAGAAAGAAAGAAAGAAAGAAAGAAAGAAAGAAAGGAAGGAAGGAAGGAAGGAA
>NW_012267229.1:5964230-6005199 GCF_000151885.1 Dipodomys ordii | reverse complement strand
GAAGGAAGGAAGGAAGGAAGGAAGGAAGGAAGGAAGGAAGAAAGAAAGAAAGAAAGAAAGAAAGAAAGAAAGAAAGAAAGAAAGAAAGAAAGAAAGAAGGAAAGAAGGAAAGAAGGAAAAGCACTGTGTGGGTGGTTTGCGCCTGTAATCCTAGCTACTCAGGAGGCTGGTATCTGAGGATCAGAATTCAAAGCCAGCCTGGGCAAGAACGTCCGTGAGACTCTGATCGCCAATAAACCACCAGAAAATTGGAAGTAGTGCTGTGGCTCAAGTGGTAGAGCACTAGCCTTGAGCTGAAGAGCTGAGAGACAGTGTCCAGTCCCTGAGTTCAAGCCTTGTGACTGACAAACAAAAAGCAAGAAAGCAAGCAAGAAAGAAAGACAAAGAAAGAAAAGGAAAAGGAAAAGAAAGGCATGTAATATTACAGTATGAAAACAAAAAATACAGAGGTTTGAGTTTTGTGGAAAATAGAGCTTTTCCTTTCTCATAAAACCCTCAGGTTCTATCATGATGGATGGCATTTTTCCTAGTCTTCACAGCTTCCTCCCCCCCTTTGGTCATGGGGCTTGGACTCTGGGCCTGGGTGCTGTCCCTGAGCTCTTCAGCTCAAGGCCAGCACTCTACACCTTGAGGCACAGCGCCACTTCTGACTTTCTGGTGAGTAATTGGAGGTAAGAGTGTCAAGTACTTTCTTGCAGGGGTTGGCTCTGAACCTCGATCCTCAGATATCAGTCTACTGAGTAGGTAAGATTACAGGCATGAGCCACTGGCATCCGGCTTCTTCATAGCTTTAATCCCGTTATTATTTCATTCTGTGACCACCAGAGTTTTGCTTCCCTATCAACAGATTTACTCTCTGGTCTTCCATTCACTTCCCAGAGACCAAGAGTCTTCATTTGGTTGTTCAGATATTGTGAAGCATCCAATACTAGAGATAGCATCAAATCCTGCAGTTACTGCCTTGGAAAAACAGTGCCTCCAAGTTTATCCAGGCGTTCTATTAATGTAAATCAACTCTTGAAATTATGACAACTTTATGCTAAGAGAACAGATATTCCCAGGAATGAGGAAAAGGACAGCACAACACCTTGATGGTGCTTTAAGGATATATACAAAAATGACCATAGGCATTATATGCCTATACTCACAGACTTCTAATTAGATAATATGCATTAGATAATATGCTTTGTTTCTACCCTGTTACCATATCGCTGAAGAAATTCAAAGAAACCATTGTACTTGACTCATGCAAGTGTCTTTCCTATAAACATATTTTTCCAGAACACCAATGCTATCTTACATGGAAACCTATATGTAAATACAATAGCATATCTATATTTTATAGGGGTGATTATAAAATTAGTAACCATGTTTCTGTTGTCTTCACATTCATGCTTTCAGAAAATTGGACAAACAATAGGAGCAAAGTATAATAGAACAAAGTATAATAGGACAAAGTATAATAGAACAAAGTATAATAGGACAAAGTATAATAGAAGAGGTGCTTCAAGAAGGACACAGAATGGCAATATAAAAATAAGTAGGCTGGCCGGGAGCCTGTGGCTCATGCCTGTAATCCTAGCTACTCAGGAGGCTGAGATCTGAGGATCAAGGTTCAAAGCCAGCCCAGACAGAAAAGGCCATGAAACTCTTATTTCCAATAAGCCACCAGAATACTGGAAGTGGTGCTGTAGCTCAAGTGGTAGAGTGCTCGCCTTGAGCTGAAGAGCTAAAGGACAACACCCAGGCCCAGGGTTCAAGCCCCCTGACCGACAAAAAAAATTTAGTAATAGAAATGCAAAATTTACAATAATAAAAAATGTAGTTACAGGGCTGGGATGTAGCTCAGAGGCAAAGCGCTTGCCTAGCAAGTGCAACGTCCTGGGTTCGATCTCCAGTACAAAAAAAAAAAAAAAAAAAGACAAAAAAAATACAGTTGAAAAAAAATGTAGTTACCTAGTTCTCTAACAGTCTGCAATAAATAGATTTAACCTGATAGGGAATATTCAGGAACTTTACAGAGAAAGTGGCTAAAATGAGATCTGAAGAAGAATGAGCATTAACTAGACAATGTGTTGGATGAGGGAGGATTGAAGAGGATTTTTCTAAGAAAACAAACATGCTGGGTGCAATCAAAAAAATAAGAGGAAATGAATGTAATCTGGGATAGATAGCTAGAAATTTGAAAGCAAAAGGGAGTCTGGTTTAAGGTAAAATGGGAAATGTAGGGATTAGGAAATCTAGATTATATGAAATATTTCAGGCTATGTTAAGTAGTGCTGGCTGTAATGTAAAGGAGCCAAACACCAATGGAGAATTTTAAGCAGGATGTGGGAGGCAAACTTAACTTTGAGAAGTTCACATAGGGATGCTGAGTGGAGAATGTGTCCAAAGAGGAGTAGAATGGTTGCAAAACCCCAGTTAAGATTCTTGTTGTAAGTCCAAGGAAGGAGAGGAGGTAGCCTGGCCAATGATGTACAAATAAAAATGGATAAAGTAGAATGGAGATATATTTAGATGGTAGATTTTTCAAAAGTTGCTAATGATTTCAATATAATGAAGAAAGAATTATCAAATACAATTTTAGAGTTTCTATCTTGAGGAACTGGGCAGATGTGGTTTAACAGGATGTGGTTTACAGGGAAGGTGCCGTATATATTGGTAGATTCTATTTTTTCCTCTTTTGTAGAGAGATTTGCTTTCAGTCACTTTGTTAGATTCAATTCCACTGAAGCAGACCCCAAGACCATGAAAGGAAATCTGTGTTTTTTGGAGAAGTGACTATGGAAAATAAAAAATCCAATTCCTGTTGAGAATAATGCTACAACTAAGAGGAACCTGTACACACTTTGCAGGGCCTCAGAAGATGAGATAAGAGAAGTACAAGTTGTCAGGTCGAAAACGAACTTTACAACTTTGGTGGTGGGGGGGAAGGATGAGTGGGGGGAGAGGCTGGGAAGGGATAGGAAGGAGAAACAAAGGAGGAGGCTTCAATGCTTGATAAGAAATGTACTCATTATCTTGCCCATCTAATTGTAACCCTTCTGTATAGTATTTTCACAATCAAAAATAAATAAAAATTTTAAAAAACATGTCTCTCAGTGGTCTCACTTGAGGGTGATGAATATGAAATATTTCTATGCCACATCATGACCATCAATGGCTGAAATGTTTTCTCTAGGGTATTAGCCTGTCATATGTCTTTCTGGTGCTCTGATTTAGCCATTAATACTTTGGAAACCAGAAAATGACCTCAGACTTCTTCATTAAGGCATCACAGTGAACAGGAAAGTGAACTAAAGGGATATTAACAGAGTGAGAACAGTCTATTGCTGGCTAGTTCTCTCCTTCGATAGTTTTTATTTAACCATTTCTGAGTTTATTTTATCTTAATACTTTTTGTCCTTTCCCACTTTTGTTCCTTTTTGCAATTTCCTTTATATTGCCACATTTCAATTAAAGCATTGATCCACAAATTCTCTGACCTTCAATCAAAATGGCACTTCCTATGCCCTTCCACACCTGTAACTTTGTATCTTTACTATGATAAGATGGAAATATATTGTGGAATCAAGCTTAATTCTATGCCAATTAGATTGTACCTAAAAATTAAGAAGAAGAGCTCTTAGCCATGTATGCACAATATAGGTCACAATGACAGAGCACTACAAATAATATTGACTTTAAAAACGCACAAATGTCCCAGGTACCCGTGGCTCACACCTGTAATCCTAGCTACTCAAGAGGCTGAGATCTGAAGATTCAAAGCCAGCTCAGGCAGGTAAGTCCATGAGTCTCTTATCCTCAAACCACCAAAAAGAGTTGGAAATTGGAGCTGTAGTTCAGATGAGAGTGTGCTGTCCTGAGCACAAAAGCTCAGGGACAGTGACCAGGCCCTCAATTCAAGACCCAAAATGAGCACAAACAATCAAAAAATAAAAAGCACAAATCCAGCTATCAGTGCTTTGGTCTTAAACTGAAAAGAAAGAAGCAATTTCAATGCTTTGGAAACCTAAATGCAAGATTACTGCTTATTTTTATTAGTGAATCTCATGAAGCAGTAGAGAACACTCTTTATGACATTTGCTGATAGTGCCTAGTTGGCAGCAACAAGTATCACTTTGGAAAGGTGAAATACAGTATCTTGTAAAACACTGGGCAAACACCAGTGCTCTATAAACATTTGGTGATTGATAGATTACAATCTAATGTAATCTTCATAGACATTCTTCTCAGATCCTATATCATACCTCTATTTTGGGCTTCCATTTTTCTTGAATATCACCTGATGTCTAAGTTGATCAAGTTCAGAGACACCTGATTTGGGCTTCCTCCATTCCATTTTGTCCAACAAAGGAATTTATATAATAACACATTTTTTCTCTCTCAGTCTCACTCTCATTCTCCCTCACCCAACTCTTTTCTACTTCTCTCCTCCATGTCAAAATTTTCCTCATTACTCTCTTCGTGCCAGTGGATGGAAATCTGCCTAAGTGTCCCCTAGAAAAACCTACTGGCTTTCTATCATGCTGTTTTCCCATGCCTGTGTGAATAATAACCAGCACCATTCCTTACAGGCTCTTACATACAGACACACCAGCTGAACATCTGCCTAGAGAATGCTGAAAATATGCTAGACAGCATTTTGCGATTTCTCCCTATCCTAATACATCTTAAACATCTAAATCACCTTTCTTTATCTTAGTGAACCAAAACCATTGTTAGCTCTTTTCTAATGTGTTTAGAGTTTCTTCCAAAGTTGTTTTTTTCCATCCTTGCCTTTTATCTTCTGTAAATTCTTTTACTTGAGGAAGTTTTCTACTTTGATGGACTCTACTTACTTAAGCTCAAAGTGTGACTCAGCAGTGAGCCTTCCATTTTACTACTTACTCCTCACTTTATCTGCTTAGGGCCATGCCATCTATAATTTACGACGTCTTGAAAATTAGATGGTTTGCTGTTTCTCTGGCGTACTTTGAACTTTCCTACCCCCACGCTTTTGCTTACAAAGGCTCCATTGTCCAGGGTGTGGCATTTTATCCTTTCTCCAGTACCTATTTTCCCAGCCCTGAGCATTCAGCTAAGCTCATCATGGTAGTTGATATTTCCTTAATAAAACTCTGTCAGCTGTGCTTCAAACAGAAGACATGTGCCTTCCTGTGGCATTATCTGGTCCTCATAATACTTACAACTTTTCCCTGGGTACGTATCATGTGATTGTATAGCCTCATCCCATAGTCTAGCCCACTCTAGTCCCTACAAATAACCCCAGATTCAACACACTGAATTTCCAAATCAGCTACTGATTCTCCCATGGTCATAATCTTCTACTTCCCCCGAGTTCTAATCCCCTTTATCACATCATCTGGGCTCCTGACACTTCATGCTGCTGCTACTGAGCCTACACCTTTGTGACTCAGTTGGACAAGCCTCTCTGCTGTCTCGTAGTAGGATTTATATTACTAGTCATCAGAATGGACCAAACTAAAGTCTCAGACCAAGGCATTCTGTCTCAACTCCAAATCAGAAGAGAGTAAAATTCAAAAAAAAAAAAAGTCAGGTGCCAAATCTGATTTTGATTTAGTTAACATTAATCCTTCAACATAGTGAGTGTTTGATAAGGGGATGTAAGTTAATCCATAAGGCTTTTTTGGTTATAATAAAAGACTGAAAAACTAGGATTGAAGATTGGGTGCTGTGAAAATGATAATAAATGAAAAGGTTATACATTTTGGAGAGTCATCAGAATGAACAATTTCTGCAGGGGT
Organism: Dipodomys ordii; assembly: GCF_000151885.1. Classification (NCBI taxonomy): domain Eukaryota; kingdom Metazoa; phylum Chordata; class Mammalia; order Rodentia; family Heteromyidae; genus Dipodomys; species Dipodomys ordii. The sequence continues at coordinate 5,999,431 of NW_012267229.1, read as the reverse complement.
TCTACAAGGCTAAAAAAAATTGAATGAATATACTACAATGGGAAAACTAAATAGCTCCATAATTACATGAGACTGTTCTGAGTTCAAATCCTAACCTTAATATCTACTGGTTATCTATAATTTAATGTTAAGTTCCATTTTTTCAATTATATGCATAATGAGTTGATATGGGGGGTTAGTGACATAGTATCTTTAATTGACACAAATTATATAACACCTTATATGTATTGTATATTCAATAAATGTTAAATTGTTATTAAAAACAGAATTAATATTTATTATGTTAATTGAAATAAAGCACTTAAATAAAAGAAAAAAGAATCCAAGAGAAAAGTTACCATTTTTTACCTATTGGTGGGCCTGTGTGGGTTTCTCTCCTAGCCATAATATAGTCAGTACTATTTAAAATAGATCAGATATGCAATCTGTTATGTAAGAGACACAGGCTATTTCCTGTGAGTGTCCTGCCTAGGTACTTAAGGCCTGCTTCTGTAGCTGGAGGATGAGGAAAATAGGATAAAGATCAGGAATGCCACTTTATTCAGTGCCAGGACTAGAAGGGACACTTACATGCCATCAGCCAGAGCTCACTGCATGATTGCAGATGGTTGAAAGCATATCTGAGAGATATAATGTGTCTATGAGCCAATAAAGAAAAGAACAGGAACAAAGGTGAGGACATGAAGTCTTAGTCACCTGTCCTCAGGGATTGGAGGACCATTTTCAGAACATGAGCAACACAGGAAGTAGTAAGGTTATGAGCACATTGATGATTTCACCATATCCTCTATGGGTTGTTCTTATCTTTACCTATACCTGTAGGTCGACACAGTTTTAAGGGTACTGGACGTCAAGGAGCAGGGAAACATGATAAAGATAAAGGACATTTTCCCATTAATTAGTCAACTGTTGATTACAGAAGGCCCTTTTACATATGTCATATATACATATATGTGTATATGTATGAGATATATATGGAAACAGCAAGATGAACCTGGAACAAAGGGTCCTCACCACAAAGCTGAGAGTAAAGCACTCAAAAGAATGAGGTATGCGGGGCACCAGTGCCTCACACCTAGTTACTCAGGAGGCTAAGATATAAGGATCGTGGTTCAAAGCCAGTCCAGGCAGGAAAGTCCATGAGATTCTCATCTCTAAACCACCAGAAAACCAGAAGTAGCACTGTGGCTCAAAGTGGTAGAGTGCTCACTAGCCTTGAGCAACAAAGCTCAAGCAGACCATATAAGATGATGCTAAGTGAAATGAATGCTAAGATATAGACACAAGAGGTTTTTCTTTATTGTTGTTATTTTTAATGTACTATGTGATTTTTTTCTTTGTTTCTTTTATGTTCTTCCTCTTATGGTATATCCCTGTTGTCACTATATTTGATTTAGGTACCTTGCATCTTGTATATACATTTATCTAATTTTTGGGAGGGGAAGGGGATAACAAAACACTGAAACAAGGACACAGGACCCATTGTAACAATGATACTCACAAGATACTATGTTGGAAATGAATCTTACAACTTTGGGGGAGCTAGTGGAGGAGGTAGAGGAGGAAAGGGTTAGTGAGAGAAAAACAAGGGAGGGGGTAACAATGCCTGGCAATAAATGTACTCATTACCTTGCTGATGTAACTGTAACTTCTCTGTACAGCACCTTTACAAGAAAATAATTTTTTTACAAAAAGCTCAAGGACAGTGCCCAGGCCACAAGTTCAAGCCCCATGACCTACCAAAACAAGAATAGATAGTCATAAATAGATAGATAGAAAGATAGATTATAGATAGATAGATAGAAAGATAGATAGACAGATAGATAGATAGACAGACAGACAGATAGATAGATAGACAGACAGACAGACAGACAGACAGACAGACAGACAGATAGACAGATAGACAGATAGACATATAGACAGACAGACAGACAGACAGACAGATAGATAGATATATAGATAGATAGATAGATAGATAGATAGATAGATAGATAGATAGATAGATAGATAGATAGATAGATAGATAGATAGATAGGAGGTAAAATTGAGGGAAGGGGTAGGGCTTAGTGTTGGGCGGGATGGAAGAGAAGGCACGGCATTAATCAAGATGCATTATATTCATAAATTACTTTATAAAATTCCTTCATACAACTACCTAAAAAAATAAAAACTATTTTAATGAGGTAAAACTATACAAAGTATGCAATTTAATTTTCTCATGAATAGAGTTCTACTTAAACAGTCTTTGTTATTCTCAAACTTTATTTCCTAATATATGTAGAGTGAGGGATCATTTTGTCCCAAACTGATGAAAAACATGTAATAATTTAGCTAACCCATGTGTTTATATTTTGTATCATTATAGGTAAAGATAAATTCTAAATTCAGATCTATGACTTGGTTTGCACTTGGAAATGTGACATTATGAAAATGTTCCATTCAAGTAGCATTATCTTTGTGCAGAGTATTTCTTAACTTAAATATACTTATGAGGGTCCAGACATTGTTGTGTTAGACATATATAATCATACTTCATTTTCATATTCACCCTGTGAAGTAGATGTATTTTGGTTTTAAAGGTGAGGTGAAGAATCATTCCTCAGAGATATTAGACACACAGTGACAGGCAGGGTATTATTCCGTCTGAGAAAATCTTGTTGCACTAATGTCTGCCCAGGGCCAAGAATCAGAAGCAGACGAAACAGAATCAGATAGTGGCTCTCTACACCAACTCTACCAAAATTTCAAGTTCATGAAACACAACAGAAAACTTTATAGTCAATGGGGATATTTACAAACTCCTTTTACTTTTTGAAATATCCATCTAATTTATATTACTTAAACATAAGATACACTTGGTAAAATATCCTGATTAAAAGTAGATGTAAACTCTACTTGTTAATAAAATGCTCTATCATCCATATGAGTTACTTTATAAAAAAATATACTGAGGTTTCTTTCCTTCATCCTTGGTAAACAAATTAACATCTGTTATTCCAAATAGGGAAAGTTAGTCATGACACTCCTTAGCAAATATGTTCTGGAATGTTTTAAATATATATTTATATTTGAGGCTGCAGAAAACTAGAGTCAGCAGCTGGCAATGTCTAACAAGGCTCTCTGGTTCTCCATCCACTCTCAGTGAAAGAGTCTCTTTCAAAGAATCATTGAGAACAAAGGGAAAATATGAGTAAATCAGGAGAAGTAGAGGGAGAGGGCAGTCGCTCTCCAAGTAGTAAGATCATGTACATGAAATTTAGTTTTCTTATAGAAATAAATCATTTGAATGATTTCAGTTTTTATTTTGCCTAGTACTAGGCTGTGTCATTGGGACACGCTTGCAATTTTTGTTGTCAGTTGTGGCATTTGAACTTAGTGCCTGGGTACTGTCCCTGAGCTCTTTTTTCTCATATGCTTTGCTAGTGCTCTACCACTTTGAGCCACAGATCCACTTCTGGTTTTCTGGTGTGTTTTTGGAGATAAAGGGTCTCACAGATTATTCCTGACCAGGCTGGCTTTGAACCATGCTCTTCAGATCTCAGCCTCTTGAGTGGCTATGATTACAGGCATGAACTACCAGTGCCTAGCTATACTTGTAATTCTCTTTTTTAATAAGTTTTTATTGTGAAAATACTATATAGAAGGGTTACAATTACATGAGCAAGGTAATGAGTACATTTCTTATCAAGCATTGCTGCCTCCTCCTTTGTTTTTCCCCTCTCATCCCTGCCCTCCCATCCCCAGGACTACACTCACCCCCCCACCCACCCGCACCAAAGTTGTAAAGTTCGTTTTTCGACATAACGTCTTGTACATCTCATTGTTGCAATGGGTCCACCTGTATCCCTAGTTAAACAATTTTTTCCCTTCCCCTCCACTAATTATACCAACATCAAATACAGTGAAAACAGGGGTTATACAATGAGGGAGGGACATACATTGCGACAAAAAAAATCACCTTATAAATACATTAGAAACAATAGCAAGAAAGAAAAAAAAACACAACACTTGTGTCCTTATCTTGGGGTTCATTTTGCCTAACATCATCTTATTCTTAAGCAAAGTAATCCTCTTGGACTATTTGTATAAGAGGAAATGAATGACCTCATAATACATTGAAGTATTTATCCCTGATTGATCATTTTGTAATTGGCCTGAATATCTGTCTCTCTGTCTGTTTATCCATCTATCTATCCATCTATCTATCTATCTATCTATCTATCTATCTATCTATCTCAATATATCTCTGTGTGTATTATATTCATGTATATATACATACATGTATGTAAATGTGTATATATGCATGTATATGTATGTGTATGTGTATATATGTGATATATATATACATATTCAATGTTAATAGACACTAGGAAAAATGTAGCATGAAACAGGGCTTGTCAATTGTTTAGGTAGGAAGCACAAGGGATTCAGAAAACTTTTGAATGCAATAAATGTGTTTATTATCTTGATTGTGATAGTTATTTTTAGGTGTGTATTTGTGTATGTGATGTGTATTTGTGAGAAAGAGGGAGAATACACAACAAAATTTAACAAATTTGACATTTTGTATGACTTTAAATTTTTTCCACAATTGTATGACAGTTATGATATAATAAAAGCTGTATTTTCTTTTGGAGAAGACAAAAACGATTCTAAAATTTTCTGTGGTGATAGTTGCATCTTTCTGTAAATACATTAAAACCATTGGATTGTATGCTTTAAATGAGTGAAGTATACTGTGTGTGAGCTATAGCTCAATAAAACTATTCAAAGCATGGTAGACAATTCCCAAATTCGAACATTATAATGACAGAATGCATATCCCACAATGAAGTGCTGATAACAATGATGATCTTTGCACCAAATAAGCATTGGTATTTTAGAGCTGGAATAAAAATTGATATAAAGCATAAAGACCCAGTTTGACATGACTCCAGTCATCTTTGTCAGATGTGACATAGGCCAAAGTCAGCCAAAACCAAATGCAGTAGTGTATGCCTGTAATCCCGAGTACCCTCAGATAACCACCTGGACAAAGGTATGGAGACATTATATCAGAACAATAATAATAACTACAAACAAACTGTGTCAGACATCTCAAATGGTAGAGCCCTTGTCTAGCAACCCCGAAGCCCTGGCTCCATTCTGTCACAATCCCTTCAAACACACTTTCAGTCAAGGGGATCGTATACTTAGCTACTGATACCTACAATGTTTCTTAACTGATGATGATGTTGGGAATGCTAGTCCATGGCAGGTGCATCCTGATTGTCCCTGGCTCACCTTAACTTATTCTAGCTTGTGAAGGCCTCTGTGTTAGCTGTTGCCCCATATACATTTTCACTTGTAAATCCATAATAAATTGCTTGTTTTCCATCTGCCTTATTTTTCCGTCTTTAGCATTTTTTCTATCTTGGGTAGCTGGTTCTTATACAGTAGGCCTGAGGTTTTTCGAAAACATAAGAAAGTCACAACACAATACCTCCGTATACTTTTTAACATTTAAAATCGATTAATTGGACAAAAATAAAGATTTGTAACAATCCAAATCATATAATTCATTACTCACACAGAGAGACCTATGCTACTTCTTTAGGATTCATTCATCTAGACAAATATGTTTTTAAAAATTACAGGATTTCTCAAATATTAGTAATCCAAGAAAATGTATGTATATTTCAGAATGCAAAAGTAGTAGTGTATAAAATATTCTGTTCATATTATAAATAAACGAGAACTTAATGACTCCAAAAAGAATAGGAGCCCCTATGAATTCTCTTATAAATTGTTTTTTAGCCAATCCCTAGACTTTGAAATGAAAATGAAAATGTCAAATATGAGACCATATGGAAAATGTATAATGGGTTATTCAAGGGCCAATTTTTAGTTACAAAAACTAAATCTGTAAATAACATGAGTACAAAAGAATGAAATACCCAACTTACAAAGCTAGGAAAAAATTATAAACCAAGCCTAGAGATAGCAGAAAGAAATGTTCTTTGTTAATAAAGGAATTCATATTAATATATTTTAATAAATTTGAAATTGAATCAGGAAAATACAAATTATTAATAAACCTTCAGATGAAGAAAGTGTAAACTGTTAGTTACCAACAGCAAAGTTTTCATTAACAAACATTATTATGATTAAATTGATCATCTAATTATAAAGAGATATAGTTGCCATGTTGTGCTGCAGATCTCTCAGAATTTATTCATCATATAACAAAGTTTGTATCGTTCAAACAATAATAATAACTACATTTTTATCACCATCATCCTCATTTCAGTCCCTAGTAGCTGCCCTCCCACTATTTTTCTGAAGTCAACTTTTAAAGTTTCTACATAAAGTGACATCACACAATAGTTCTCTTTCTGGGCCTGGCTTTTTTTCCTTGGAACATACATGCCAGAAGCTCTCTGTCTCTCTATGTCACAATTCATTTTCACTTCTATGCTTCACAAAGGTATTTCTACTTGACTGAAAGCTCTTAACAGTGAGGAGATCTTGGACATCAACTTTTGTTTCCTAGTCTCTATACCAGTGCTATTTTAAAGCATGTTTGGCAGACCAATAAGAGGTCATGAATTGCTTTTTACTTGCCTGTGAATAGGTAAGTAAGAAAATCAAAATGATCTCTTTAGAAATCTTTTATTGAACCAGGTGTATTCCGGTGATTATAATTGCTGGAGAGGAATGGGTAGGAGGTCTACTGTCCAGGGCCAACATCAAGCAAATGTACAAGGCCTCTACCCCAAAACTGACTGAAACAAAGAAGGGCTGAGGGATGGGGTCAAGTGATAGAGCACTTGGCCTGCAAGTAAAAGTCCCTGCGTTGAACCCCACACACAACCAATATGAAAACAATTTAACAGTTATAAAAATGCATTTTTATTGTCTGTCATTGCTTTTCATAATTCACTTTATTATATTTCACAAAAGTATTGGCCCATTGGTCCATTCAAACAAAACTGGTACTAGTAAAAGTCACAGATAGTTCAAAAACACTGTAATATGTAGTTATCTAGAAGAAGGGCAAAATGAATGCTACATGAATCAATGCATTTAAGATGACAGACATCCTTTTCCAGGAAAGTATGTACAAGACATATGCAAAAAAAATTTTTTTAATTTAAGGTCTAGTTCCAAAATGCACCAAACTTAAAAACAAAACAAAAAAAGACTGAGAAGACATAGCATAAAATGTATGAATAAAATTTAAACCAGATATAGAATATTTATAGAATTTAGAATAGACTATAAGTATATTATAGATATAAGATATAGTAACAGATATACAGAATATATAATATGCATAGAATAGGGACTTAAAGATACATCTTTTTGTCTTTGTCAATTAATGTGGCAGCCCAACTCCACCTCCTAGCCTTTTAGTCCTTGTTCAGTCCCCTTGAATATTAATTAGAATAGACTGTCATAATCCATAGGCTATTGAGACTATAATGCATGGATATCCAGAGGCTGGCTCATGAAACACATTGCAGCTTTCATTTTGCCTTCTTGAGTCCCTGGGGCTGGGAGAAGCCAGTCACTATGTTCCTAAGATGCTCTAGCAGTCCAATGAAGAAACCTGTGTAGAGAGGGACTTCGGCCTCTTGCCAACAGCTAGCACTAACTTGGTCAGTCAGGTGAGCGAGCCATACTGAAAACAAGTTCTCCGTCTAGCCCTCCATGTCTCTGGCCTGATAAGCTCTCCTAAATCCCTACCCCATATAAACTGAGAAACAGAAGTGTTTGATATTTTGTTTTTGTTTTTCCAAGAATTGGGTGCAATTTATTGAATGACAGTGTATATTTTTGAGGCAACTTATTTCACAGCAATTGCTAATTAGTATAATAAGAGTTTTTGTTTCCTTTTAACATAGTATTATAAAATACAGTGTTATATGTAAATATATTGTTGATTGAATAGCCTCTAAGAACTCAGTTAATTGTGCTTTTTACCTGAAGATACCTCTCTCTCTTCTCTCTCTCTCTCTCTCTCACACACACACACACACACATACATATGCACGTAATTTAACAAAACTACAGTCATAACTTTAATCTCTGGCTTTTCGATAGTAGAAGGAGATTCCATTCTAACAAAAAAAATGAAAATTTCCCTTAATAAACATTTCCAATATAAAAATCTCATGGCAGAGAACATAGAAAACATTTTATGTTCTGATTTTCCTTTTTACTTGACTATTTGAACATATACAAATACAATTTTTGTTTCACTTTTTACATCTTCTGTCAGTTTTGAAAGGCGTGAAAGATAAAAAATCTAAAGGATTCTCTAAAGGTAAAAGAATCACTTTATATCCAGGAGAACAAAAGATACCATCTGACATTCATGCTGCCCTAAGCAGATTACCACAAGAGTAAGAATTTTCCAGTAGCCACGGCCAACAAACAATTTCTGCCTTACAAGATTTCTGAGGAGCAGCATTTGTGTGTTTTGTACAGCAGAGTAGAGAAAAATGGGCTTATGACTTCTGACACTACACAGCTGAGTTCCTGTAAAATTCATGCATGGCCATGTGCTTTGGGAACTTTGGAACTGATGAGATGTCAAAGTTAGCATGATTCAGATATATGTAAATTAAGTGATTTTTTCATCTATACGTACTGCTGAGTTTTTATTGACTTTCCCCTCATACTCTTGCCTCCATTATCCTTAATCATCTTTATGTACATATAAAAGCAGATAGTAACAGTTCAACGAGAAGTGCCACCAAAAATGTAAGTACCTTTACTTTGTATCAATTACGTTTCCTACATATGAGAATAAAATCAAAGGAACATGGAGATTCAACACTTGCTAGCAAAATAATCTTTCTATTCTTAATAATTTTTTATGCTTATTAAAAGAATATGACGTTATTTCTAGCTTTAAATGTAGTCTATCTTATTTTATTTTGTTTATATTGTTTGTATTTATTTTGTTTCATTACTTTAAGCATTTGCTGGCTATAAGCAGTGATATAAAGAAGAAAGTCACAAAGAAACAATAGATATTATTTCTTTAAATAATACTAAATGAAAGGCAGGTGACACTGCTTGTAACTTGATTGTTAAATAACTTGATTGTAAATTTCTCTATGTTATAGTTGATACTACACATACCCTGAAAAAATTCTTATTTTTACATAGAAATTTTGAAATCTAGTTTCTGAAAAGTTGCACATTTCCACAGAAGCAAATATTTTATTTGTGAAAAATAATTTATATTAATTTTTATTGTGAAGGTGATATGTAGAGGGGTCAGATAATGAATAAATTTCTTTTTTTAACAGTGTCACCTCTTCCCTCATTTTCTCCCATTTTTTCCCTCCCAAACCCCCCTCTCCTCCAAGTTGTATGGTTCATTTTTAACATAGTGTCTGGAGAGTGTCACTGCCTCATTTTTTTACCCTTTGTCCCCCCATTTCTATGCTCCCCATTACCTTCCCCAAAACGAATAAATATAGAAGACAAATGGTACAGAAATATTTTAAAACATCATATTAAGCGAAGTAAGCAAGACCCAAAGAAACATAGGTCCCATGGTTTCCCTTCCTTGCAATAATTAGTATACTTCTAGGATAATCTAAGCAGATGAGCAGAATATACAATAGCTATGTACATGTGACCATGTAAGATGATGCTAAGAGAAATGAACTCCAAGCCATGGACACGAGAGGTTTATTTTTGTTGTTGTTGTTTTTAAAGTACTATGTGATTTCTTGTTTCTTTTGTATGTTCTTCCTCCTGGTACCCTGGGTATTGTATATACACATTCTGAATTAAGGAAGGGAAGGGTAGCAACAAAATGGTGAGACAAAGGGCAAGGGAGAGGGGAAGTAATGCAACAGCAATATTCACAAGACAATATGTTGAAAATGATCTATACAACTTAGGGGTGGAGGGAGGCAAAGTGGAAGAAAAATGAGGAAAGGTGTAACAAGTTTGACAAGAAATGTACTGTAACTGTAACCCCTCAGTACATCACTATGACAATTAAAAATTTTTAAGGAGAAAACAAAACAGACAAAAAGCAAAATAACAGAAAAACTCGTTGCCATTTCTTGGAATTCATTTCAATGAACATTATTTGATATGATCATATGCACATAGCTATTGAGCCTTTGTGATCCTCTCCTAAGAATATCCTCCTTTGGTTTCACTGTGTGAATGCTTTGAGTCCTGTTTAATTTATCACGTCCAAGTGTAATTTTTTCATTTTCACTATGCATTGTGTTTGTGTGATTTATAGGTACATGTTTACTCTCTTACCAGCATAGTTACTCTCTGATCGTAAAAGACTTGAGATGGAGAAAATTCGTAAAGTATTGACCTGTACAGTAAGTATGTGGAACTGTCTAGTACAGCACACACACAAATATCCTCCCTTATCCCTTACTAAACCAACTTCTGACAGGAAAAATTTAATGATCTTTTAACAACAATTAACTAGCCCATTCAAGGAAAGCAGCTTAGAATCATATATTGTAAAAATTAGAAAGGCCATTAAGTATATTGTAAAATCTAGAAAAGCCATTAAGAGTACATTGCAACAACTTTAGATAGGACTGGTTAAATATTATAACATTCATTTTAAAATTAATCTTTCACTATAAACTAATAATGTAGTCCTATCTACAATTTTTTCATGGGCTATATTTGATCTGTTTCTTACTATATTCCCTACTGTAATTTATGGATTTATATAGGTCATTGATAACTGAAAAATGAAGGGTATAATTGTAACTTACAAGGTAAACAGTAAATTTCTGTAACATGGGAAAAAAGGTGTTTGTGTGAGTAGTTTCTCCAAATTTCCCAGAAAGAAATTTGTGTTTTAGGTGAAGTCAAAATTCAATTAAATGAGGGACAAAAATAGCCTTTGAGGGATCTGTGACTAATTTTCTCAGGCTTCTCCAAAAAAGTTGATGTTTCACTTTCATCCCACAATTTTTTGAAAAGATCTCTAAAATTTTATTGTAAAGGTGATATACAGAGGGGTTAAAGTTGTGTAAGTCAGGTGATGAGTACATTTCCTTTTAAACAATGTCACCCCTTCCCTCATTCTCTCCCAGTTTTTTCCCTCCCAACCTCCTTCCCCCAATTGTATAGTTCATTTCCAACATAGTGTCTAGTGAGTTTCACTGCTTAATTGGGTCATCCTTTGTCCTACTATTCTGTGCTTCCCTTTCCCTTCCCCAAATCAGATAAACTTACATAAAAGGCAAATTATATAGAAATCAAAAACAGTGACAGAAGGGAATAAACTAAAGTTAAAAAGGAAAGGGGAAAAAAAGAGAACCAACAACAGTACAAAAAATTAAACTTCTCAAAAACAACTTAAAGAAACAACAACCCAATGACTAAATGGGCTAACTTTAGACTTAAAGAGATATTTCTCTGAAGAACCAAAAAGAATAGCCAGTAGACACATAAAGAAGTGTTCTACATCTCTGGCCATAAAAGAAATGCAAATCAAAACAACATTGAGATTCCACATTACCCCAGTTAGAATGGCTAGAATCAAGAAATCTAATAACAACAGATGCTGGAGGGGATGTGGCCAAAAGGGAATGCTACTACACTGTTGGTGAGAATGTAAACTTGTTCAACCACTCTGGAAAGCAGTATGGAGATTCCTCAAAAGACTCCACACAGAGCTTCTCTATGATCCAGCATTTACCCAAATGACCACAAACCATGCTATACTACAGCCACCAGCATGACCATATTCAATGCAGCATTGTTTACCATAGCAAGAGCTCAATAGCTATATTCCTATAACTATATAAAATGATACTTACTGAAACAATTTTGGTTTTTATAAATATTGTTATTGCTGCCAGGCACTGGTAGCTCATGCTTGTAGTCTTAGCTGCTCGGGAGACTGAGATCTGATGATCATGGCTCAAGGGCAGCCTGGGTAGTAAATTCTATGAGAATCTGAGCTCCAATTATCCAGCAGAAAACCCATGTTATGGCACTGTGGCTCTAAGTGGTAGAGTGTTAGCCTTGAGCAAAAGAGCTCACGAACAATGCCCTGGCCCCAAGTCCAAGCCTTATGACCGACAAAAAAATTACTTAGTATGGAGAAGGATTAAAATTCTGTGATTTTTCTCTAACATAGATTGTCTTGAACATAAATTCAACCCTTGTGGTTTCAAAATGCAGATGTTAAGTACTTAATGATAAAGACCAAGAATAGTATAAAGATTGATGACATTTGTGCCCTTTTGGAAAACATGTTCACTGGACAATTATGCACAACTATACAGGAAAATGATTACCCATATGGCTATATGACCAATGGTTGAACAGGACTGAGAACCTTTGAATGTAGCCCTTAAGTAAGTATTTAAGCCATAAGTACAGGGGAAACATCACTGAAACAGTTTAGAGTGAGTGCAAAATAGATGCCAGAAACACTGGTATTTAATCACTAGAAGAAAGAAGATGATTTGGCTAGAAGATACAAAATAGTGGTCAAAAGCATTCAGGGAGAATCAATCGAGTCTGATATCTTGGAAGGCATTTAAAGATGTGGAAATAACTTTCCAATGTCAAATATTGTGATCCATCTAAGAAAGATATAATAGTAGTGATGATACTAATAAAAATATGGACGGAGACTAGTCAAAATACTTTATGTATGTGTGTCAAAATGTAACCACAAAGCTGGGGGAAGTAGGGATGAGGAAGAGTGTCAAAAGGATGAGTCTGATCAAGACATATTGTATGCATATATGGGCATGCCTTCTATATAAAACTGATTTGCTGCTAATACAAAATTTGGAAACACATCTATATAGATAAAAATAAGGCAATCAATGACTAAAAATATAGAACCTTATTATGTAAACTATTTGTCTCTCACTATACTACTCCAAGGTAGTTATTCGTATACTATTTTATAGAAGAGAAAACTAAGCTGAGAGAGATTAATTAAAAGCACAATATGGCACTACTTATTTTTTAAGTGTTTGAGTTCTTCCTTCTCCCACTTTAAAAATATCTCAGTGGATGTTCACTGCCTTCCAAATAAAATGTAGATTCTTTAGCATACAATATCAGTTATTGTCATTTCCAGCTGCATGTTGGACTGTCCAGCAATTGTCAACTGCCCATAGTCTCAAATTCCCTTCTGCTCTTATGTTTGTATGCAGGTCACCAACACTTCTGTTGTCCTCTCATTAATTTGCCAATATTTATCTTCATGCTAGTTTCCCCAGAAGCTGACTCTATGGTAACTTGAAGGTAAAATTTTTGGATGAGTTTGGTACCAGGAAGGACTAACAGAAGACAGGATGGGTATGTTGTCAGCCCAGTTGCCACTCTAACTGAAGGAATCTTAAAGACAGCATTAAACAAATTTAACTGTTAAGCCAGAAAGCCAGGCTATTTACAAACCAACTTGGTATTTCCCCAAGGTGATTCTCAGTAGGGAGTCACTGCCTAAGGCCTTTCCCTGGGAGACTCAAGGCAGTCAAAAGGTATGTTCCACAACCTTCATGTAGTGAGTCTTATGGTAAATTACCAATAGTATAGAAATGTGAGGGAATATGTAAAATCACTGTGAAATATTTGTAGTTATTCTATAAACACACCTGCTCCCTAACAATGTCTTTTTTAAATTTTAAGTGTGGGCTCTTATCAGAGTGAGCATTAAAGAAGTGTTTTCCAACAACCAGTGAATTAATGAAACATTTTTCTCAAGCTTTGTTTGAAAACTATGAGCAATGAATAGCTCCAAGTTGAGCTGGAAATTTGCAACCTACCAGGACCAGAAATCTGGGAAACTATCTCTCTTGATAGGAGCATCAGGATAAAGTTATATTCTTCACCTAGCTGTCACTCAGAATTGAGTCCCTTGTACACTTCCTAATAGTATGCTCTTTTTGTAAACTCAAAGCAAGCCAACTTTGCCATCAGAATCATTGCAATTGATCAGATGCAATTAGAACTAGGCTTAAAAGGAAGCTTTTAATCCTAAAAGAAATTCCCAGTATGAATCTTTAAGTGCAGCAAGCCTGGAAGTGAAGGAACTGCTTCCAGAACTCTTGTTGAAATCAAGGGCAGCATTTTCTGATATGACTACATTTTTCTTAACAAGAAATACAACCAAGTATATTTTATATATGAGACCCTTGTCTGTTTTATGGCTAGTAAAGAACTTCTCCCAGTCTGTGGGCTTTCTATTGATATTACTAGCTATGTTCTTTGCCTCTGCAGCTCCATGCAATCCCATTTGCCCAGTCTTTCTTTGATTTGTTGCATTTCTGGGTCTCTATTAAGAAAATTTTGGCCTCTGCCATGGAGCCCTAGAGTTTCTCCTAATCCTTCCTGTAATGTTTTCAGGGTGTCTGCTTTTATTTCAAGGTCTTTGATCCATTTGGAATTAATTCTGATGCAGGGTGATATATAAGAATCTAGCTTTTGTTTTCTACAGGTGTTTAATCAATTTTGCCAGCACCATTTTCTGAAAAGGCTGCAAACGATCACAGACAAGGTCATACCAAAGCTACCAACACAACCATGTTTATCGCAGCATTATTCACCATAGCTAAGATATGGAACCAACCCAGATGCCCCTCAGTAGATGAATGGATCAAGAAAATGTGTTACACACACACACACACACACACACACACACACACACACACACACACACACACACACACACACACACACACTGGAATTCTATGCCTACATCATAAAGAATGACATTGCCCCATTTGTTAGGAAACAGAAAGACTTGGAAAAAATTATATTAAGTGAAGTAAGCCAGGCCCAAAGAAACATAGGCCCCATGGTTTCCCTTATTTGCAATAACTAGTATAAGTTTAGGACAAGCAGAAAAGGTCAAAAGCTATGTACATATGACCATATAAGATGATGTTAAGTGAAATGAACCCGAAGATAGGGATACAACTTGGTTTTTTTCTTTTTTGCTATTGTTTTTAACATATCTAAAATGTACTATGTGATTTTTTTTTGTTTCTTTTGTATGTCCTTTCCCCACAGTATAACCCCTGTTTTCACTGTATTTGATTCCAATATTCTGCATGTTGTATACACATTTTTGTAATTTGGGGAGGGAAAGGGATATAGCAGAATACTTAAATGGGGATGCAGGTTGGCCCATTCTGACAATGAGATGTGCAGGACACTATGTTGAAAATGAACTTTACAATGTCACAGGATGCGGGGAGAGGAGAGAGTTGGGGAGGTGGGGAGCAAAGGGATGGTATGGGAAAAACAAAGGAGGTAACAATGCTCAATAGGAAATGTACTCATTACCCTACTCATGTAACTGTAACCCCTTGTATAGTATTTTTACAATAAATATATATATATATATATAAGAAATACAACCAGATTTTTTGCTATATTCATATTAAAAATTATTAACTGGGCTAATGACTTAAAGAAAGACTGCTCAGAAACAATTAAAATGCCCAATAAGAAATGAAGAAATTCTTAACATCTCTAGCCATAAAGGAAATGCAAATCAAAACAACATTTTATCATGAATAAGTTTTTTATTGTTAAAATACCATACAGAGGTGTTACAATTACATGAGCAAGGTAATGAGTACATTTCTTATCAAGCATTGTTGGCTCCTCCTTTGTTACCCTTTACCATTGATTCCACCTCATCCCAGTTAGAATGGCCACTATCATTCTTATAAGCATGTGAAAAAGTTGCCCAAAAGGAACTCTAATACATTGCTGGTTGGGATGTAAGCTTGTTCAATCTCTCTAGAAAACAGTATGGAAGTTCCTCACAATATTAGCTATAGAACTACCTTATGACCCAGAAATCCCACCCCTGAGCACTTATTCAATAGAACACAAACAAGACCACCTTAAAGCTAC
This sequence comes from Dipodomys ordii, assembly GCF_000151885.1. Taxonomy (NCBI): domain Eukaryota; kingdom Metazoa; phylum Chordata; class Mammalia; order Rodentia; family Heteromyidae; genus Dipodomys; species Dipodomys ordii. Next base: position 5,983,546 of record NW_012267229.1, on the reverse strand, counting down.
CAGCACAAACATATACATTCACACAATTCACCAAGATATGGAACGGCCAAGATGTCCCTTAATGCACAAAGGATGAAGAAAATGTGTTGTATATACACAATGGGATTTTACTCATCCATTAGAAAGAATAGTAATATACCATTCATAAGGAAATGGAAATATTGGGGAAAATTATGTTAAATGAAGTAAGCCAGACCCAGAGAAACAAATGTTGAAACAAATGTTGCATGGTTACCCTCATTTGTGGTAACTAGAAGTACTTATAAATCTGTAAGTAAAACATGTTGGTTGGTATGCAAATGGTTACAAATGAATTAATTGAAGTATAATAGACTCTATAGAGAGGTCAAAAGTATAATTTTTAGAAAGACTGGGTCAGAGCCCAACAAAATCAGCACCAGGAAATGGATAGGTTAAGAGGAGAGAATGTGAGAGCGTTGGAGGGGTTGACACTGATCAGGATGCATTGAATGCACAAACTGCTTTGTTAAATGTCACCTCCTTCATACAACTACTCAAAGAATATTTTTTTAAAAGAATTGCAGTTCTTATGTGTTTGTCTAGAAAATTTTCTAGGAGTCAGAAGTTCAAAGACAACAAGAACAGAGGAAATTTAACTATTCAGCAAATATAAGGATAGCTTTTTTTTTTCTTCCTCCTAGCTCACATTTTTCTGGAAATGGTTGTTATGCAAATAATTATTTTACTATGTGATCGAGTGAGCCACCTATTGGCCATTGATGGAAATTACACCAGAGTTAAGTTCCTTTTCTTGTTAGAATTTATTTTTATCATCTTTAAGTTGTCATAGAAAGGTGTTTCAATTCAACATATCAGTCTATGAGTACACTGAATTTTGATCAATGTTACCTCCTTCTTTCTATGTGACCTCAGGCTGTAGTTTGCTAAACAGTAAAGCCATTGAACACAAAATCTCCTGGAGAAGAAGTAAAAACTCCCATGGCAAGGTTTTAGGCAATATGAAAAGACACAGCCTTTGTATATTTACCAGGATATGATGCATGCTGAAGTTGATCATGCTCAACAGATTTTTTCTCATTTTAAGCAATTATTTTATACAGAACACATAGGGGATTAAAATATGATCTGTATTGCTACGAAAACTAGTGAGATACAATCATGGAAGAAAATCAAAAGTATTTAATAATAATAAAAAAGAAGTTTTTACTCCTGCATGTAGTTTCACATTCTTTTCTTTTAGTTACCTGCAATCAATTGTAATCCCAAAAATGCTAAATGAGAACTCCCAGAAAGAGACAATTTTCAAAGTTTCAAATGCCTACTATGGAATGTAATCTTGTGCTGTCTTGTGTCTTGACTACGATGAGACTTTTCCCCACCATGTATGTTTTCTGTTGTTTTATGTTATTACTAGCTATTGATAATACCTTACCATGTCTACTTTATAAACTAAACTTTATCATATATATGAATACGAATAAAAGTGAGAACATTTGCTACTAACCATGATTTCATGTTTCCAGTTATCTGCTGGAGACCTTTAAACATAACCTCTGAGGATAAGAGGAATCTATTTATGCTGCAAAAACAAATGGAAAGTTTATGGATCTTCTTTTATTTGTGGTATGCTGAGTTAAAACCAGAGTCTTGTTTTCACTGGCAAGGACTCACTTTAGCAGCCCTTTTCTTTTCTTTCTTATATTTTGTTATTGTAGTAGTGTCTTGCTAACTTTACCTAGGCTGAATCTCCAAACTAAGATTCTCTTGTCTCTGCTTCCTGAGTAGCTAGGATTACAGGCATGCATCATCATACTTAGCTCTAGGCCCTTGATTCTATTCCATTTTATGGCATGCCTTTTATGCCAGAACTATGCTCTTTTGTTCTGTAGTATATGATATGGTTCAGTAGTATAATTTGAAGTTCAATACTGTGACATCCCTAGCTACTCCTCTTTTTACTCGGGATTGCTTTGGTTATCAGGATATTTTGTGCTTCCCCATATTTTTAAGATTTCCTTCTATTTCTTTGAAGAATGTCATTGGAATTTTGAGGGTGCTTATACTGAATCTGTACATTACTTCCAGTAGTATGACCACTTTCACAAAACTAAACTAAGATAAAAACAAATAGCAGCAGAAAGAAAAGAAGAGAAAATGCCAGTCAGTGTTCCTTTCTTGCTAAGGAAAAGAGTATATATAGATTCCATCCCCACCCTGCCACTTCCCTCCCGCCACACTCGCCACCAAGCTTAACTTTCATAGCTTCCCACAACCTCCTCTACCAGCTAAGCCCACATCTCTCTGGCTCTCTGACAGTGTATGCAACAATTAAATCAAAGCAGTCTTTGGTGCCTGGGCAAAGCTGGGGCTCTGATGGTCTCCATGCGCCATAACTTTGTAGTTCTCAGTCCTAGCACCCTGCCATATTCACACAGCGACTCTCTCATTTCACCAGAGTTGGGGCTGCAACTCCACAGACAATTTTTAGCTTCCCTCTGCAGCCCAGCTCACACTTCTCTCCAAAGCACGTGTGTTTTTATGAATCTGCATTCAAATGAAAACCAGATTTCTGGATCTACACTGATTTTCACAGTGGCCATTTGTTTCACCGGTAAAAGTGGGGACATCAAACTGTAGAGATACAAGGAGTGCAGGGTCTTCTGATCCAGCTAAAGATGTTAGACTATGAGAACTCTCCTAGCATGATTGCCCTCCACGGTAGAAAGGAGCATGCTAAGAATTTCGGAGGGGTAGAGACTGCCAGCGTCTGTCTGCTGCATAGGATGCAAATCTATTTTCACGGAGCACCAGCTGGTGAGCTGTGGTTCCTCCCAAGATTTTTCTTTCCTCTTTTGCTTGCAGCCCTTTTCAGGGTGGGGGGAAATTCTCTTCTATTTCAATCATTTTATGTAGCAGTCTATGTTAAGGTCTCTTGTTTATTTTATGATCTGCAAATGTCCTATTTCTGGATTTCATCTGCTCTCTGCTTGCAATTTGCTGCTGTTGCCCTTCCTTGCCTTCCCAGACAACCTCCTCTCCCTGAAGCCATGACCTAAGGTTTTATTTCAGACTCATATAGGTGATACAAGAAAGTTCTGAACAGCTCGAACCTATATTTCTACTGTTTTGTGTGCACTCTTAAGAAAACAAAAAGTTTTCTCACTACAATGACTGTCAACTGTAAGTATATTGCAATCATGTGAGATACTAGGAAAAAAAAACATCACTGCGCCCACCCTACTTACAGAGATTGAATAGGTCTGCCAGGGGTCCACAGCCAAGATTAGTTTAGAATACTGTTTCTCCAAGACCAAGTATCAACAGTAGAAAACTTTTGATGAAAACTTTCAGACCACAGAATTAGAAACTTGGGATTGGACCCAGCTCAGGTTCTCAACAAACATTCCAGGAGATTTTAGTACATGGTTTAGTTTGCTCACTGATTTAGAAAATTCCTTTTGAGCTATCTCAAGATTCAGCAGCATTCTTCCATTTCGTTTTAGGATGTATGATTCTTTTTGGAAGCATTCCTCTTTTAAAATTTTGGCCCTTAACAGATATGGGCTTTCTATCGTGAATTGCACATGGATATTTCTACATTCTGCAATTCTTGCTCAATTTTGTGAATTCTTCTGCTGCTAGGTTTCCATCTCCTGGGGAGCTGATTGCTGCAGCTCATTTTGTGCGCATGCATTTTCCTCTTGAATCGGCTTCTTTTTCAATGCCACATCTTTCAACGTGACTTCATCCTTTCAACATGTCTTTGCTGTGCAGCAAGTTTGGGTAGTCTTTTTCCAGCAGAAGGTAGTCTGAAGGTAGTGTGCAAATCTCATGTGCTTTTTTTGCTCCATGCCAGTTGACAGCTCATCATTCAGTTAGCATAAGAAATGACCTTGATTATAGTAACTATAAGTGGAAAAGATTGAGGCCATTATATTCAGGAAATATATATCATCTGCCTTCTCTGATACATTTCATCTTCTCATGTTGGTGATTTGCTAGTTATTTCAGTACCCATGTCAATTATTCAAAACCTCAAAGTTGCTTGTTTGGTAAAGAAGAGTTTCCTCTGGGTCATTCTGATTTTTTTTAATTGTGAAAATACCATACAGAGGGGTTACAATTACATGAACAAGGTAATGAGTGCATTTCTTATCAAGCATTGTCGCCTCCTTCTTTGTTTCCCCTTTCCATCCCTTCCCATCTCTCAGGCCCTCTCCCTTGCATCCCCGCACCAAAGTTGTAAAGTTCATTTTTCGACCTAACATCTTGTACATCTCATTGTTGCAATGGGTCCACCTGTATTCCTATTTAAACAATTTTTTCCCTTCCCCTCCACAAATTATACTAACATTAAATACAGTGAAAACAGTGGTTATACTGTGAGGGAGGGACATACAAAACAACAAAGAAATCATCTTACAAATATGTTAGAAACAATAGCAAGAAAGAAAAATCATTTGAGTCCTTATCTTGGGGTTCATTTTGGCTAATATCACCTTATCTTACTGTTTCTGCTCTTTCAGACATATACTAGTTATTGCAAATAAGGGAAACCATGGGACCCATGTTTCTTTGGGCCTGGCCTACTTCACTTAATATAATTTTTTCCAAGTCTTTCCATTTCCTAACAGTGGGGCAATGTCATTCTTTCTGATGGAGGCATAGAATTCCATTGTGTATACATAGCAGCAATCCCACTTTGGGGCATTTACCCGAACGATCACAAACAAGACCATAGTAAGGCTACCAGCACAACTATGTTTATTGCAGCATTATTTACCATAGCTAAGATATGGAACAAACCCAGATGTCCCTCAGTAGATGAATGGATCAAGAAAATGTGGTATATATACACAATGGAATTCATTCTGAATGTTTTTTAATAAACTGCAATCTGATTGCTTCTCCCAGCTAAATATTCCCCCACTCCATTCTCTACTTCCTATACTAACTACTCCAGACTCTTCAGAAGTCTTAATTGTTGGTTTGTTGGTTTCTCTCTTTACTCTTCCAGAGTTTAAACTCTACCTTTTCTTTGATGAATCAATTTCACTTTACTAGAGTTTTTTACTTTCTAATTTCAAGTTTGAGAAAAATTCTTTGAGAATATATGTAATATTTCTGATTGTTTCACTTATTTGTGTGTGTATGTGTATGTGTATGTGTGTGTATGACCTGTATGTGTATATGTGCATTACCTGCAAAGCAGCTAACATGCTTCCATTGAACATTTAGTGATCCTTGATCCGAGGCTGAGAAGGTATGTAGGACATGTTATTAATTGAGCCTAGAAGTCTTATTAGAAAATACCCATTATATTTACCTCCATAACTTTTCTAGACTGTACACTAGTATATGTGGTAGAGTTGGAATTTTTTAAGACCAGACTCTAAAATCCATGTCCTTTCCTTTAGCAAATATGAATAAGAATCGTATCACATAGAGAGCTAAACCAGAAGTTGCTTATAAGTCATATTACAGGAGCAAATGATGAGAATGGGAGCTCTGCAAATAACAAGCAAAATCACTTGGGACATAACATCATAGAATTGTTTAAGAATTTCAAAAGCACTACTTTCTCACATGTACTTCTCTCTCCCTTTCTCTCTACATATACACATATATGTATATACACATGTATATATGTATATGGAGAGAGATAATGTGTGTCAATAACAGGAACTCATTAATGGCAGAAACAACAAATGGTAAACAGGCTCCAAGAAGAGTTAAAAAGGTTAAAGTAGATATTGTCAGTGAAAGAAAGAATGTTGAAATAAAATTGCAAACTCTATACAAAGCTGGTTCATGTATTGCATGATTATACAATAGTTTTATTGCTCTACAAGTATGAGATGGATATCATTTGCAATGTGTTAGCTTTCTTGAAGTTAACATTGAACTTTATATACAGCCTGTGCTCTAATCAATAGTAAATATTGAATCATACAAATCCACAACGTGCTAAAGATCCTCTAACCAATACGGTAGCCAAGTATCACATGGATCTTTTGATTCCAAAAATTAAAGTTGTATCAGCTAGAAATTCAGTTCCTTGGATGCTCTAGCCACAGTTCAGAGGCTCGACAGACACCCATGACTTATGTCTACCGTTTCTATCTTCAGGCACCTTTCTATGGGCTGGACACAGTGCCCTTGAACATCATGTGAGCCATACACAGGTATATTAACGAATACTCCCTTCAGTCAGGTGCCAGTGTCTCAAAGATGATAATTCAGTCTATTCTGGAGGCTCAGATCTAAGGATCCAGGTTCAGAGAGAGTCTGTGGAGACAAACCCCTGAAACTCTTATCTCCTGTTAATCAGCAAAAAAAAAAAAGCTGAAAGTGGAGAATGTTTTGACTAAAGTGGTAAGGCACCAGCATGACAAACAGATAAAAGCTAACTGAGATCCCAAGGCCATGACTTCAAGCTTCATTACTCGCACAAATGAATAATTACACACACACACACACACACACACACACACACACACTCTATTAGGACACAAAAAAGTAAAAGCATTGTATAATTTCCCTTAAGAGTAGGAGCTATATTTCCAGTCTCTTGATATCTCACAGGAAGAAATACAAACATGGAGATGTGTGGTTAGCTGTGCTGAGTGCTGGTACACCAAAGTATTATTTTTTTCAGATTTATTTTATTTTATTTTTGGATGTATTTCACTGTTGCTCATCTCAAATTTAATGTATCCTTAACTGCATGTTGTTAGAACGCTATGAGCCACTGAAGTTACACACAGATGAACCTCTCTCTCTCTGTAAATGACATCCCATGGCTGCTATATCCTAAAGCTAATTTTGAAAAACTATAGATTGTCTTGCAAGTTTTAGATTGAATTCAATGATGTAATAATATAGTTAAATTATATTGTAGATGCATCCAAAGAAAGTTAAACCCAATTTTGGTATTTAGCAAGAGCCATTATAAAGAAAAATTTTACAGTGATAGAATATTTGCAACCTTTCTTTATGCAATCTAAAATTGAATTTTTATTATGGTTCTCCTATGGAGCTTTATCTTGAAGTCATGTTTCCTCGATTTGAAAGCCTTGATTATTCTATATTCTTCTAAACCACAGAGCTGTGTAAAATAAATTTAAATGGTTTTGTATTGCAGAAGAGTATAAAGGATGAAATGTTGGAAATGTATGTTAAAATTATATTATGATTATTAGTAAGTCATAATCAAAGCTTGATAGAGGTATTATAATATTGTTAACTAAGCATTACACATAAGTGCAAAATTTTACTGTAAGTACATCTCTTAATGAGATATGGGGCTCTTTCCTCAGCTCATATATTTGTGAATAATAAATGATCATAAATATTTCTTTATTGGCAAAAAGGAAAGAAATATAGTCATGAGTTTAGTTTTTGTCTTTTGGGTTTTTTCTTTTGCTCAAAGCTAATGCTCTACCACTTGAGCTGCAGCCCACTTCTGGCTTTTTTTGAGTTATTATTGGAGATAAAAGTCTCACGGACTTCCCTGCCCAGACTGGCTTTAAGCCAGTCTATTTAACTGTACACAGTGCAATGCAGTTGAAAATAGCCTCCTGAGAAGCTAGGATTACAGGTGTAAGCTACCAGCACACAGATTTTGTAGTCTTTTTCCCGTATTGTTATTGAAAAAGATTATGTTCATAAAGCAAGTATCTAGCATCAGAAGAAGCATTTTTATGTGTATATGCCAGTACTGGGGCTTGAGCTGGAGATCTGTTGTCTGTCCCTTAACTATTTTGCTCATGGCTGATACTCAGTCACTTGAGCCACACCACCACCTTCATCATTTTGATGGTTCATTGGAGATAAAAGTCTCAGAGATTGTTCTTGTGAAGCTAGCTGGGGTCCTGTATCCTTCCTTAGCAGCTGGGACTATAGGCTGGAAGGAGTATTTTAAATAATAATGGCATTTAGTTGCAGATATTTGAACTTTCTTAATATATGACAAAATCAAATTGTTCTCTGTCATCCAAACCTTTGGGCTGGAGGTGGAGCTTAGGATAGACTGGGCATTTAACTCGCATGTGTGAAACCCAGGCTAAACCCCCAGAAACTCACAAAATAAAACAAAACAACAGCTGGGAAGGTGGCTCAGTGGTAAAGTGCTTGCCTCCCATGCATGAGGCCCTGGGTTCGATTCTCATCACCACATAAGCAGAAAAAGCCAGAAGTGGCACTATGGCTCAAGTGGTAGAGCGCTAGCCTTGAGCTGAAGAGCTAAGGGACAGCACCCAGGTCCAGAGTTCAGGCCCAACGACTGACAAAAATAAATAAATAAATAAACACAACAAAAATAGAAACCGCTAAATAATTCCAATAGCTATGAGCTTAAGCCCTCTAGCCCATACTTCTTCCAAATCCTTTGATATTACTAAATATCTCAATTTCTAAAAAGAGTAGTGAAAAGACCTCCCAAGAACAATTAAATATGATTAGCCAGGTTTGTTTATATTTTACAAGAAATATACCCTGATAATTTTTGGAAAATCAAAATACTGCTAGGTTTTATATAACTTTGCAAATGGCATTTTTTCCCTTAAAATGTCTTACATATAAGTACATTTTTCTCATCAACATCACAACACAACAGATCCACAAGTAACAAAGTTGCATAGATGATCTAAGTGAAAAAGCCAGGTCTTAATTTTAAAATCTATTACCCAAACCCATTTTATATGTCAAAAAAAGAGTAACATTATCAATACAGATATGCTATGAGATACATGGAAACATCCTTCATATGGAACTAAAGCATATTACTGAAAATATGCTTGAAAATAACAACAGTATGGTACACTATGCAGTATAATACACCAACATGCTACTATGTATTACTTAAAATATAATTTTCCAATACAATTGAAATGATAAATTTATTTGCAAACAAGGGTATGACAGCATGGTATTTCTTAGAGGTATGTATGTGGAAGTGTGGGTATATGTGTATGTTTACATGTGTGCCCATATGTGCATGTATATATATAAATATGTGATATATATTCTGGTATGCTATTTTTAAGAATAATTAAATAGACACATTAAAATTAGAAAGAAGTTCTTAAGTGACATTGGATATCATGATCAAGCTTTACGTGTATAATTTCAAGTAAAAGCAACACATCTATAAACAAATTGACTTGACAGCCAGGATATAATTTAATTTAATTTTTTAAATGCAAGAAAAACAATGTGACGTTTATAAGCTGAAACTAGATAAGGTCACTGTAATCAGGATAAATGGCTAATGGTACTATTTGATAAGGTAAACTATAGTTCTTTTATTTAATAATCACAAATATGAAAGTCTCTTGAATTTTTTCTCTGATATTTTCTGAATGACAGCATGATCCTAGAAAACAATCCACATAAGTTTAAATGAATCAGCATCACAAACCTGTCATTTTTTTATTGATTCAAAGATTCTTTTCTGGGGGCTTGGAAGGTGGCTCAGTGGTAGAGCGCTTGCCTTGCATGCCTGAGGCCCTGGGTTCGATTCCTCAGCACCATATAAGCAAAAAGCAAAAAGCTGGAAGTGGTGCCGTGGCTCAAGTGGTAGAGTGCTAGCCTTGAGCTGAACAGCTGAGGGACAGCGCCCAGGCCAAAAGTTCAGGCCCCATGACTGGACCCCCCCAAAAAATTCTTTTCTTCCTTTTCTAGGAATAAGGATTAGCAATGAACCAAAACATTGTTTGTATGTAGTAAAATTTCTACATGAATAAAAGTGGTATTTTAATTTCAGTATTTCTCATGAACTCTACTGTGTTTTCACAAAATCTACCTCAGGAAGAACTCCATCTGTGACAGTATTCAAAGACTGGAAAGTTAAAGCATTCACTCTTGAGTCCTCACTCTGAATTAAGAAATACGTAGAAATAAGTGACAACGAATGCTGAGGTACACAAAGTCATTTCCTGCCTATGTAGGTTGTGTTCGTCAGATGTGCCTATTAAAACATATAAGAAACAAAAAGGTGAAAACAAAAAATGAGCTAATTATTCAAATAAAGAAAATAGAAAGATAATGGGGCAAATCCAATAAACAAATGACAAAAGAAATATTCAGATAATGGCAGAAATTGTGAACACTACAAATAACGTAATAACAGTTAAGTAAAACCAAAAGCTAGTCTTTGAAATGCTTTCTAAGGAAAATGATCCCTGTGAGAATGAGTGGGGAAGGGCAAATGAATAATTTAAAAAATTAAGGAGAATTACTATACTTTGGACACCTTTGAAAGTGAAAATAGCATTCTGAATTGCTCCATTTGTATATCTGAATACCTATATGGAGTATCCATGTTTTTAGAAAAACAAACTAGACAGGATTTAAATGGATGAGTAAAAATCAAGTACATTAATTAGGGCAGGGTGATGCACACCTGTAATTTTACCAATTGGAAGAAAGGAAGAAGATGAGTTCAAGTTTAATATATTTATTTGATTTGTTCCTTTTGTTTTTTGCAGGCTTTTTGCAAAATTTTCATTGGAGGGTATGAAATTTCCTATTTGATCCCAAAATTGAGCAATATTCCCAGTGGATCATATATACTTAACTACCATTTATTCAGTGCCATATCTATTTTGATAAGATAGTAATTTCCAGGTTACAAAATGTAAAGAGATATAAACACATGTGTATAATTTGTTCCATCTCTAAAGCTAAGTTAGTCAAAACCAATTTCAATATATTTATACATGATGTGATGAAGATAAAGAGCAAATCTCTAATAGTTTTATCTTTCTAAGCAGCTGATTAGAGCACGACCATTTTGCCTTTAATTACTTACCAGGGACTAATTCGAGAGTATGGTGAAAGATGTTGTGTTAGAGATACAGAGTTCTCACTTGTATTTTGACATACCTGGTTTTCATTATTCCCCTCTTTCGGGGGTCTGAACCTCGGCACACATTTCTATAGGAAAAGAAAAATAATTACTGTTTTCTGAAAATACTAATGCATATATTATTTAATTCCTAATTATGTTACCATGAAATCTGTTTTAATATTCTCCATATGAGTGTCTTACTGGGCATGGATAAGAATATCTTTCTGTCTATAAGAAAAGCAGTAAATTTTTCATCAGGTTTTATTGTTATGAAAAACAATCTACCATACTACACAGGAAATTAGGCAATTATTAATGGAAAATAAAGGAACAGATTATTAACACAATTTCCATATTAAAAAAATAAAGGCTGCTTGCCAGTCTCTCACACATCACATCTTTTAAAAGAAAGATTTCTTAAAACATATCATACTTGAACTGGACTAATTAGAAAACTAATTCACAATGAAACCTTTCAGTCTCAAGATACAACAACAGCATAGGCAAGTCTTCAAGTTTGGATTCTACATAGTGAGATTCACTCACCTTTATGAAAGTACACTCTATCAGTGAACTTACCACTTCAGTGAAACTTCCTGGTCTTAGTGGCTTTTAACAATCATCAGAATTCAGCACTTGATTCAAATGGGTTCGTAATTTAGGCTAGATTCAGCTGAAGAATTATTCCCCTTTATGCATATGTAATCAAGGGCTGTGGTTGGCTAGTTGCTGACTGACATAAAATTGTTGATTTGACTTTGTGAGTGTTACACAGTAAGGCCTGGAGCAGACAGACAGCAGCAGCACATCAGGTCTCTTGCAGCCTGTTCTTCAAACAGGTGCATGGATATAAGACCGAGAGGAGAACGGAGACTATTTTTGAAAACTAATAGAGCACATTCACTTGGCAGGCCACGGTCACCTTTACTTTCATGAGACTGGGCCTCCCTGGAGTCACGATTAGAAGGGTGTTTGGAAATGCAAGGGCATGAATCCCCAGTTGAGAGAATGTCGACCAATGAGAGACTGAACATGGAAAGCAGCTTACAGATCAATTATTTTCCCTTCTTTACCCTTGACAAACTTGTCAACCTAAATAACATACACAGAGAAAGATTCTCAAAAGATTAAAAATGTTGATTCAGGAATAGCACAATGAGAACACACAGGCCATGGGAAACTGCGAACATATTCAAAGAGGTTGAGGCAAGGGTAAGCTTTTAAAGCTAAAATGAGAATTTAGTGATATAGTTTGAAACAATAAGCCTTGGCTCTTACGATCATTTGCAAGAGTGGCATAATTCCAGAATTAGGCGGACAGCTGTTGCACAGATGTTTCTGAGGATGATTGTGGTATCCTTCGTGAATCTTTTGTGACAATTCTTATTGCCATGTAGGTCATGTATAAGATCCTTCATGATCTTCCATATCCGTTGATTTAATATCAATTAATAAAGGGCTAGACACTTTCACGACCTGCTCTGAGATGCTATGTGGTTATGGAGTTCCTCCAGAAGCACCTGACATAACCCAGCCATCATGGTTTTGCAAAAACGGGCTAGATCAACCTACTCGTGTTTTCTTTCTCCCTGTCTTTGCTTCTGTTATTTATTTTTCTTCCAATTTCACTATACTTGAATTTCACACTAAAGCATGGAAAAATTAGTTTTTGCTATACAGCACAATACTCTAAAATTCAGTGGCTTAAAAGACTATACAGTTACTAAAATCACAGCTTTACATATTGTCTAAAGTATGAGCTTCACAAAGGAAGTTTTGCAATTGTATGACTCCTCTGAACAACTAACTTATACTTTGACAAAATAAATACCAGAAAGTTGAAATGTGTTGCTGGGTGGGATGAATCAAGAGGGCTGGCAGACTAATGAAGCGAGAAAAGGTGTGTGAATACAGTCATATTTACCTATATGAAAATGGAGGTAGGGAACATCAGGGGATGGATGGAGTTGGAAGGGATGGGGGAGAAAGATGGAAAGGGTGACATTGATCAAGCTGTATTGTACTCATAAACTGATATGCTGAATTGAAATCCCTTTGTACAACTACTTAAAGATTATTTTTATTTTTTTTGAAAATTAAAACCAAAGAAAGCCACAGTTCCGTCATTTGGCTGTTTGGGCTGGATTCAGCTCAGCAATGCTTCTGATCTTGAGCTTACATGCCTATCTTTGTCTACTTGCTAGGTTTGTTGTGTATTGACTGGTTTGGGATAGATGGCTCATTGCTGTTCCTCATTGTGTAGCTCATCTTGGGCAGTCTCTCATGGTCAGGAACCCTCGAAAGTAAATAAAGGCATCTAAGAAGTTTAAGGTTAGAATTGTCATACTGTTACTTTTGCCTCATCCCAATGGGTTAAAGCAATCCAGCACTAACTCCAGCTCTACAGATTGGGAAATAGATTCCATGCCTTAGAAGGAGACGGATGCAGACACCCTGTATGATGCAGACACGATGTATATAAAGAAGGAACAGAGAATTGGAGACATTTTTGTAATCTACTACATTGGCATTTGTTTTCCCTCAGGCTTTATTTTCTGTAGGCTATAATAGTTATACATCACACTAAATGTATTTTGAAACCAATGTCCATGAATAGGCTTACTATTAAATTAGGATTCATTAAAAAAATACTATATGTACTCCTGTCACTTCTGTAATATAAAATTCCATTTTCTAATCTTTTTCTATTGCTTTTCCACAGGCATACAACATTTACAGAAATAATTTTGTAGGCTCCTTTTTAAGCAAGATAGGATCTAAGAAAGAATCTTACTTGTATAGTAGTCTTTTCTGTTTTCTAGCCAAATCCTTTATCAGTCATTTCTACAACAGATCTGTCTTCAAAGTCCTGATGACAGTATACTATGCCAAATTTGGAGGGAATAAACAAAGTTTATTTTCCTTTTCCCCAGCAAACACTTGACCTGTTTCATCCTACTCTTTTGGAAGGTTACATATTATACTATTATCTATGGTGACTTCAGGATGATGGGATCTGGGAGAGAGAAATTTGGATTTTCACCTCATAGATTGTTAATAGATTGACTATTTTACAATGAGTTACAATGCTCATGTAATGGAAAAAATGCATTATATACCAAGGAAATGCTGTCAACAGCTATTCAAAGTGTTTGTTATACCATCCCTTCAAACCCACTTTCGGTAGGCTGTCAACACCAATTTCCAGGTCCATCATAATAGAATATCCTGGAGGCTAACCACTTGTCTGGGGAAATCTTCTGAGACTGTGTCTGCCTAATAAGCATCAAAACCTCAAGTGAAATTAATTAACCTTGATACTATTCCTAGGGCCTGCCCGCACCACACACCATATACCATCTTTGCCCACTCCAACTCTGTACCCAGTTGGTGACAGCAGCAATGTGCTAATGAATACTGATGCCGAATTCCAATTAAAAATAAAACCCCCTGCTCAGGAATTTACCCCTAAGAGCTGAAAGCACAAATCCCCAATGGAATTATTGTGTTGGCTACCCTTTGACCTAAAATAAAACAGCTAACAAAACCTAAAATTGTGCTAGACATTTGGGATTAATCATAAAAATAGTTTATGAAGCTGCACTTATTTTGGTAAGCTGTCTTACCAAAGATTTACCCTAGTTCACTCTAGTTTATTTTTGGCTCCAAATGGGAACTAAAAATCATGTAAAACAACTTTTTGTGCCTTTAAATGATAGAACCCAGACATCAATAGAAATGGCATGTCCAAGCAGGCAAGGATCACACTTATATTAAAGCCTCAATTTCCTAGTTTTGTTTTGCTTAAAGCCCTACTTATCTGAAGCTGATAGGAAGAGCTATCCAAACTTTTAACAGTTTAAGGTATTCTGGTATAACTCTAAATCCATATGTATATGCCTAGAGGGAATAAAAATCCCTTTTAGTACATTAACTTCTGAGCTAGGTAGAATGAAAAAAATGTGCCACTTACAGAGAGACTATTTTGATAATAAATGAGAAAGACAAACATGATTTTTTTTCTCAAGTTAGAATATATTACCATTAGAATCTTTCAGTTTCAATAAACACATTCTCTAGAAGTAAATGTCTAGCAAAATTCTTACTTTCTCCTTCTTACAAATAGTCACATGTCAAATAATATCTTAGATTATAAATCTCACAGAAAATTGTATTGATATTCACTTCCCATCATTTGCTTTTATGTCTTATTCTCCCTCACTTTTATCTTATTAAGATTTTAAGGAACATCTCAAAGTGAAAACCAGTTGTAGTTCTCAAAATCTCAATTTTTGATTCTGAAGCAAATTTTCCATGTTATCTTGAAAAGTAGTGTTTGCAAAAAAGAAAAGTCTTGTACCATGTTATGATGAAAGATCTGCTGACTCAGATACTCATTCTAGAGGATTGAGGGAAAAGAGACTGACAAAAGAAAGCACCGAATTCTGTGCAAGGCTGGTACCACCCACCCTATTATATATGTACCACATATACATATTACATATACACCAATCCAGCCTTACTGGTGTCCTTCCTGTCATCCCTTTCCATTTCTTCTTTCTCCTTTCTGCATTAAGCTAATTTTCTCCATTTGGGGCCAATTTACATCAAACCCATATTTTTAAATTTTCTCAAGCTTTTCTGGTCTTGATATCCTTCTTAGTTTGTTATTATCTGCAATCTTCAAAAGGTATTTATCTCAGCTATGCTCATATCATTCATATTTTATAGCAACAGTATTTGTTTTCTCAAAGTATATCATATGTAATTTTTCAAGTCTTGATAAGTGACATATTTTCTATTTTTGACATATATATATATATATATTCTGTTGTATATATGTACCACAGTTTGTTTACTGATTCTCTTTTTTTTTTTTTGTCGGCCATGGGGCTTGAACTCTAGGCCTGGGCGCTGTCCCTCAGCTCTTCAGCTCAAGGCGAGCGCTCTACCACTTGAGCTACAGCGCCACTTCCGGTTTTCTGGTGGTTTATTGGAGATAGGAGTCTCACGGTCTCTCCTGCCCGGGGCTTTGAACCGTGATCCTCAGATCTCAGCCTCCTGAGTAGCTAGGATTACAGGGGTGAGCCACCAGCGCCCGGCTGTTTACTGATTCTCAAGTTGAAGGGCTTTGAGTTATTCACTATGAATGGCATAACTCAAAGACATGTAAGTTAAGATACTTGTGTGAATACTGGTATTCATTGCAGTTAATACCTGGAGTATGATTGTTAGGTCCTACAGTACAAGTGCATTTAGCTTCTGTATTTTCTTATGTACACCACAAGCTGATATGCTGCTTTACATAATTGAGATGGCTAGGATCTTAGTAGTCTATATAAAAATGCAGCACAATACCATAGACTGAAAATAAGCTTTTTTGTTGTTGTTGTTGGGTGTGGGGCTTGAACTCTGGGCCTGGGCACTGTCCCTGAGCTCTTCAGCTCAAGGTAAACACTCTATCACTTGAGACACAGCGCCACTTCCAGTTTTCTGGTGGTTAATTGGAGATAAGTCTCACGGACTTTCCCTGCCCCAGCTGGCTTTGAACTGGAATCTTCAGATCTCAGCCTCCTTAGTAACTAGGATTACAGGCATGAGCACCAGCACCTGGCTAAGAAGCTTAATTCATGATCTGGCTTATCGTTGGGGACAGCATCTTGCCGTGGCTTTATTGCTAGCAGAGTCATGAGGTAGCAGAGGCCATGACATGAGGAAATGTAGGAAATATGCCAGAGACCTAGCCTTGCTAGCTTTTCTAGCAATACTGAAAATAACTTCTTATTTGTGAACCCATTAACTGAACGAATAGATAAATCTGCCCATAAGGACTCAGTCCTAGTCTTAATGATCTCATCTGGTTCCACCACTTTATGTTCCAGATTAGGGATTAAATTTCAATAATAGTTTTGGAGGAGACAGTCCATATTTAAACCACAGCACCAATGTTTCTTGGTATTTGTTCTAAGATTTTGCAAGAACCCTAGACTATGGTCAGCCTGATTTCTGGCCTGTTACTTTCCTCATCTTTCTGACTTATTTTGGCCCATTTCTAGCTCTAAAGCTCTTTCCTACTTTTTTTTTAGGCCCAAGTGAAATAGTGAAATGCCTGAAATGTTCTTAGCTTCACTGATTAACACAAGACTTTTATCCCACAGCTGTCTTCCGTGTGGTATATAATCTGTCACTCATAAACCCAAATCCTGAGGGCTGGTACACACAGTGAGCGTTCTTGGCATCTCACGTGGATTATCTTATTTACTCTCAGACAACAACCCAAGGGAAGCAAGATTCTTCTGATTACAAAGCTCAGACTTAGAAGAATGTGGCCTTTATTTATGTAGGGTATGTATTTATGTACTTTACCCAGTAAAGTACAATAATCTTCTCTCATTTCTCTTTTGCTTCCTTTTGGATTGAGTCAGTGAGAAACTAGGCTAGAGATCAAGTGTTGAGAAAAGAATTCAGGAGCATTTCTTTACCATTCCCTGTCTACTTTGGCTTTCCAGTTCTGCAATGAAATATTGGAAGCATCAAGTAGAATAAAAAAAGGCTGAACAACGAGGAGGCAACAATGCTTGATAAGAAATGTACTCGTTATCTTGCCTATGTAATTGTAACTCCTCTGTATGGTATTCTCACAATAAAAAAAAAAGGCTGAGAATGGACAATGAGAAGACAAAGGAAAGAGCCAACACATTTGTTTTCCTTATTCCCTACATCTCTATCTTCAACAATGGCTCCATTCTACAAAACTCCACTTCCTAATGCATTTACTCACTTATTCATCCAACCAGAGTGGAATTATTACTAAAGTAAGAGAAATATAAGGGAGTTTAAATATAATACACTTCAAACATATAGAATAATCAAGATAGGTGCCTTAAAAGCATTTCCTTGACTCTATTTTCTTTTTGCTGCAGTGACTCCTCAATAAGAAAATTGATTTTCATAGTTTTGTATTTGAGCTAGCACATTGTATTAGAATTTTATCATGGATTACATTGTGTTTAAGAATGAGAATCTATGTTTTTTGGCAATTTAGAGACTTCATTGTTGAACCCATTGGTCTTGAAGGCTTTTGGTGGCAAATAAGGTTTCAGATTCTGAGGGCAAAAAGTTCTTCAGAAAATTGAAAATTCCTTGTTAGTCTGTTTTCTCCTTGTATCATTATATTGAATTTGCATATCAGAAACCAACCTTCCTAGATGTCTAGCTTTGCTTCCCATGAAAAAGCCCTCCATTAAACTATGCGTTAACACTGACGGTAATTGAAAGTCAGGATGAGAAATGGCCATGGAGAGCATGTTTCTGCTGATTCTACAAAACTTTTATAGATGACATCTATTATATGCTGATATTCCTTATGTAAGCAGCCATATAAACTCCTCTTACAAGTTTTTCTGAAAATGAGACCTCTAATTTTGTGTCTCTACCTGTCATAATTGCTAAAGCAACTATATTAGATCCGATTTATAGAACATTGTTGCCTTAAAATGAGTCCTTTGTTTAGCTTTTTAGAAATGGAGAATTTATTAATAGTATAAAGGGGCTTCACATGAAAATTCAAAAGGCATTTACAGTATGTTTTAAGCAAGCTCATCACTTCTATAATATTCCTTAGCCCCCCTCCTTTTTCAACTCAAAAATCAGTATTTGGGGGGAGGGTTCTTTAAATATATCTTTGTACATACCTTGGACTCTGTTTTACAAAAACTATGATTTTTATTATCTTTAAATAGCTGCAAAGGGGGTTCAATCCAATAGGTCAATTTATGTTCAAAATGCATCTTGATCATTGTCACCTCTTCCATCATCTGTCTCTGCCTTTGATCCTCTTCCAAGGCCCTCTCCATTTCTCTTAACTTCCCCCTCCTGCTGCAATTGAACTCCCTACACAGGACCCTTTTTACACTCAAATGCTATTATTGCTGCTATGTTTATACATTATTTTATACTAGATTCTGCACATGAATAAAAAATATGTGCTATTGGACTTTTGGGGTTCAGCTTATTTCACTCAATATAATGACCTCCAGAGTCATCAATTTTATAGCATAATTTTTTCTAAGTAATACTTTATTTTCTATATAAATATCACATTTTCTTTATCCACTCATCAGTTGTTGGGCACCTAGGTTGATTCCACTACTTGACAATTGTGAACAGTACCATAAGCATTCATTTTGGTCTTCACTTATATTGATCAGTTTGGTGTCTTTGAAAAAGACATCTCATATTGTAGAAGAAAAAGGAATATAAATTAGTATAATACATTTTAATAATATATATTATGTATGTGTCTAATATTGCATATTAATATACTTATATTGTATATCATATAATGTTATATTTTCTTTTTTTTAATTTAATTTTATTTTATTAGTGAACACACTGTACATAGGGGTTACAATTACATGGGCAGGATAATGCGTACATTTCTTTTTTTTTAAATTTTATTTTATTTTATTTGTGAACATAC
>NW_012267229.1:5936435-5958110 GCF_000151885.1 Dipodomys ordii | reverse complement strand
TGCTAGAGGGAGGGGCAGCCTCTGGCTCTGGTTACCCAGTGAGGAAAGCCACTCCAATGGCTGGTGCCTGAGCTGGGTGACTTTTCCCTGGATGGAGCTGAGTCTGGCAGGTCACTTCGCCGTTAAGTTCTTGTGACCTGCTAAATGACTCGTTTTATTCCAAGGCCTGAGCTGGAGCTAGCAGCGCCTCCGAGCTTTGTAGGTATCCAAGATGGAGATCACCGGTGCTGGGGAGGGAGGAGTGGCCTTCCCTCCTCTGCTCCCTGAGAAGGAGTGAGGAAGTCAGGCTTCTACTCACGCCGAGTCTTGGATCCTGGGTAGTCTCTGGTCTGCAAACTGCAGGATGAAGATGTCCGCTCCTTGTCGGTTCTTGCTGGTGTTGAGTAGAATCTGCTCGCCCGCTGTGTCTGGCTCCTTCGTCCTGGACTCTCTGTGGCTCAGGTTTGGTCACGGCTGCGGTCAGCGCCGCGATCCTGCTGCCGCCGCCACGGCTGCTGGCAAGCGCTCCGATGTGTCTTCTTGCCTTGGCTTCCCCTCTCTTGCTTAACTCTCTGTCCTGTGATGGCACACTTGGTGTGATTCTCTGGCTTAGGACTGTTCACTGGAACTCTAAAACTGCTTTCTATGCGTGAGCTTGTTCAGATTCCAGCTTCTCCTCCCCCATCTTCCCGGAACCCCTAATGTTATATTTTCTATATTTAGCATTATAAAGTATATATTTATACTTGATAGCAATAAATTATATTATTAGATAGCTAATTAACAATTATATTTTATTAATTATAGTTAATAATTATATAATTAATAGCTAATTAATAATTATTATATTGCAGTTACCCAAACTGCAGTTCATAATTAACCACATAAGAAAATGTATATGTATGCATATGCTTTCATATGACTATGTAAACATTTATACCTACTATACATGGGTATGTATATGCATATATTACACAATATATAAGAGAAAAAATAGAGTGATAATAATTCATAACATGAGTCACAGCAGAATAAAGCACAATATCCTAAAGAAGGGAATTATGGCTTTAGTTGTAAGTCACTATTAATTTCATTATTAATTAACCATTAATTAATAGTCATTATTAATTTCACAAATATTTATGAAAGTTCTTTTATGTCCTAAATAAGCCAAAGTTGCATTAGGCAATATCTCTGTCTTCAAGGACCTTCCACCCAATGGCACACAATGTGCTAGGCAGATAAGAAGCTATTGCAAGAGAAGAATTCTAGATGCTAATGGATATCCTAACCTGGTGAAACTAGGAAAGACAGAGGCCTTGCCATCAATACACAAGAAGTAGAGAGGAGAATCGGGGCTAGATTGAAAGAATAGCATGTATCCCAGTCTATCGAGATAGAAAAAAATAATAATCCACATCAAGTGCTGATTAGATATTTACTTCTAGTGGTGATGCTATACCTCGTGCAACTTAATTCTGCTCCAAATTGTTTTCTCTTTGCCATTTTCCTGTCCACTTTCACAGGATATTCTACATTTAAGCAAGCACATGGCAGATTGATTGCAAAATAACCCCAATTATTTATCTCTTCCTCTACCAACACAAAGTGGGCTTACTGCTTGCTATGAACTAAATGTTCACACCTTCCCACAAATCATATAATGAAATCCTAATCCCCAAGGTCATACTATGGAAAAGTGGGGCCTTGGGGAGGTGACAGAGTCATGAGGTCAGGTTCTCATTAAGGAGACTGGAGGAAATTCAATAGCCTCTTCAATCATGGGAGGGCACAGCTATCTCTGCATGAGAAAGCAGGGCTTCAGCACACACTGGATCCTTGAACATGAGATCTTGAACTTTCCATCCTTTAGAACTGCAAGGAATATATTTATGTTGTTTATAAGATACCCAATTACTGGTTATTTTGTGACAGCACCCAAATTGACTGAGACATAGATTTGTCCACCAAGAGATACTTACCATCTATTCCTTATATTTGGACTTGGACTTTTGTCTAGTTTAAAGCCAACACAATGTAAGGAAGTAATGATGTGACAGATCTGAGCATAGGTCTCAAAGGAACTTGCACACCTCTATTCTCTCTTTTGGAATCTTATTTTTCTCATGAAAAGCAGTCCAAGATAACCTTCTGGAAGACAGGAGATCAAGAGAAGCTGTGGTCAGTCATTGTGACCAAGACCCAGTCATCAAAAGTAGCACAGCAGCAATCAAGAAAGGAATCTGGATGACCAGCTGACCAAGGTAAATGAATGAATGAGACAAACCAGGCCTGTCTCAGTTCAGCAGAACTACCCCCAATTGACCTGAAGATTCATGAGAAATTAATGCTGGATGTTTATATCACTAAACATTGAGGTAATGTATTATGCAGCAATAGCAGCTAACTGACAAATTTTGGAGGTGAAAGTCAAGGTATTATTAAACATTCTAGTAAAGATGAACAAAATGCTCTGCCATAATTTTTTTTAAAAGACTTCTTTCTATTCTCAATTCCTTTGGTAATTGCTTGGTGCTCTAGAGCAATTTCTGTAGCCTTTCTGGACTTCATTTTCAATATCTGTGATTTAGATCAGATTCTGGTAAAGCAAGGAAGGGAGGAGGGAACAGAAGTTCTGGTATCCCCTTTAAGGCCATGTTCTCCAGCTAGGCCCATTTTCTAAACTTTTGCTGTCCCCAATTGACACCATGAGCTTCAAACTTGACCTTCATGTGAGAGTCTTGATGGTTCTTATTCTCATTTCTTCTTTGCTCCTTTTGTCTTTCAGTCTTGTTTATCCCTTACTGCTTTTAAGTGGCCAAACATTAAGAAGTTGTGAATGAAATGATGGGCACTCCGATTATTTATTTACAGATCGGTTTTTGGTCTGGAGGTTACTGCATCCCATTTCAGAACTGTCTTGACTTACACTTCACAATTCAGCAAAAATATCAATAAAAGAGCATTTCCCACTATGTGACTGACTCTTGTTTCTTTTGTATGTTCTTCCCCCATGGTATAACCCCTGTTTTCACTGTATTTGATTCCCATGTTCTGCATCCTGTATATACATTTTTGTAATTTGGGGAGGGGAAGGGATATAGCAGAATGCTTAAAGGGGAATGCAGGTTGACCCATTGTGACAATGAGATGTACAAGACACTGTGTTGAAAATGAACTTTACAATGTCAGGGGAGGAGGGGCTGGGGAGGTGGAGAGGGAAGGGAAGGAAGGTAGGGGGGAAAAAAGGAGGAAGTAACAATGCTCGATTATCTATGCTCATTACCCTACTCATGTAACTATAACCCCTCTGTATGGAATTATATATATATATATATATAGAGAGAGAGAGAGAGAGAGAGAGAGAGGGAGGGAGAGAGAGCGAGCATTTCCTTATTTTACTAAGTGGGATCTTTAAATGAGTAACATATTCACAAAGTTCTTCCAAGAGTCTATTATGAATAGGAACCAAGGACAACCTCAAATTCCATTTCTGTACTTTTTTATTGTAAAGATACTGTACAGAGGGGTTACAGTTACATGAGCAAAGAAATGAGTACATTTCCTTTCAAGCATTGTTGCCTCCTCCTTTGTTCTTTGTTTTTCCCCTATCATCCCTTCCCTCCCCCCTCCACAACCCCCCCCACTGAAGTTGTAGTTTGTTTTCAACAGAGTATTTAGTACATCTCATTGTTACAATGGGTCAACCTGCATCCCTATTTAAGCATTTTGTTTTTTCCCTTCCCCTCCCCAAACTAGAGAAGTGTATATACAAGATGCAGAGGACCAACATCAAATACAGTGAGAACAAGTGTTATACCATGGGGGAGGAACATACAAAGAAACAAAAAAAATCACATAGTTTATTATAAATACATTCGAAACAATAGCAAGAAAAAAATAAATTTGTGTCCTGTCTTGGGGCTCATTTCGCTTAACATCATCTTATATGGTGTTATGTACATAGCTTTTGACCTTTTCTGCTTGTCCTACGTACTAGTTATTGCAAATAAGGGAAACCATGGGACCTATGTTTCTTTGGGTCTGACTTAGTTCACTTAATATAATTTTTTCCAAGTTTTTCCATTTCCTAACAAATGGGGCAATGTCATTCTTTCTGATGGAGGCATAGAATTCCATTGTATATATACACCACATTTTCTTGATCCATTAATCTACTGAGAGGCATCTGGGTTGGTTCCATATGTTAGCTATAGTAAATAATGCTGGGATAAACATAGTTGTGCTGGTAGCCTTAGTATAGCCTTGTTTGTGATCCTTTGGGTAAATGCCCAAAAGTGGGATTGCTGGGTCATAGGGGAGCTCTATGTGGAATCTTTTGAGGAACCTTCATACTACTTTCCAACATGGTTGAACAAGTTCACACTCCTACCAACAATGCAGTAGGGTTCCCTTCTGGCCACATCCCCTTCAGCATCTGCTGTTATTAGAGTTCTTGATTATAGCCATTCTAATTGGGGTGAGGTGGAATCGCAATGTTGTTTTGATTTGCATTTCTTTTATGCATTTCTTCATGTGTCTATTGGCCATTCTTATTTCTCAAATTCCATTTACAGAAGAAGCTATATTGATCCATACAGCATACAGCTCTGTTTATGTATGCATATGTATATATATGTGTGTGTGTGTGTGTGTGTGTGTGTGTGTATTTATCTCTATATATGTGTAGGTGTATATATATATTTTTTTCTGAAAACAGAAATAAATGTTTGAAATTGAGGAAATAAAAACAAACTGAGTTAGTTAATTAGCTAGTGTTATTAAGCAATTAACTTTTATGTTTCCCAAGATGACTCATTTATTCACATTATACCCTAATAGGAAAACGAATGAGTTTGTTATTTATGTTATTATGTAACTTGTTATTTTGTAGGACAGAGACTAGGGACTGAATGATGGTTTATCCTAAGACATATTTTAATACTGGCTATTGATAAGGCTATAGAACAAGGCTTAGAACTGGTGTGCAATTCAGCAGAAAACTAGAGTTGGGTCATAAAAGTACACCTAGGAGCTACCTTCTCCTTAGTTACCCAGATCGTCAACAGACACATCAGACCAGTAGGTGGTGCTGTTGCTATGTGTAATGCCTTAAAAAACAGAACAACACAGGGGAAAACATTTACAAGAAGGAATACAGGACAAAAACACATACCTAACATTGCATTCTCCAAAAGACAGTGGTCACATTTCTAAGCTCCATCAATTATCATTGTCTTATTGAATTGAAGAGTTGAGTTTTAGCAATTCAGGCCAGTGTATCAATAGATCTCCAGTATTCCTCCTCTAATTTGAAAAGACACCTTACACTTAGAAAAGACAAATGCAGAACTTTTAAATTAGAAGATGGTTCAAAGTTTCACAGAGTGCCTCTGCTTTCTACATCTTTTGGTCAAATTGTTCCACAGTTGGGGTTTAAGGGGAAAAATGATTTTTAAAAATCCTTTAACTTCCTCAAGTAAAAAGATAGGAAAATTGCAATAAGGGTTTTGTAAAATTCAAAATAGCTCCCAAAGGAACATTAGCTATGCAAAAGGAAAGAGGAGCAATATGGATAGTTTATAAATAGTAGAGTCTCTTTACAACACTTTATGTGTGGAGAACCAATTTGATTCCTTGTCTCTCTATGATGGGCTTTATTATTTCAGTGTTAGTTTTATAAAATCAGCTGTCATGGTTCGGAGAGAAGTCCAGGTGAGGAAAGGAAGTTGTCTTGGGATTAAAATTTTGATGCAAATAATCCACCAGATCATAGAGATTTTACCACACTGGGCATGCATTTTAAGAGTGATTGCTGGAGACAAATTGTTTCTGACTCCAGTGGATTCAGAAGAACATAGTAGTTTAATCAAGCTAATCCATTAAGCACCTTAAAAATCACTGTTGACTTCAAAGAATCATAACCAAAGAAAAACAAATGGTATGTGTTACAAAGTAAGAAGTAAAGGGCAACAAAAAAAATCTGGCTTTTGTAAAGCTCTGTTGATGTTGATCTTGATAGCTTTTGTAAACATATATGATAGCAGATAATGATGACTTGCCTTAATCAATTACCTAAGGCATTTTCCTAGACTTTATATCAACATTTATTTTATCCTGTGCAGTGACCATTCAGGTAGATACCATTACTGGGTCCCTTTCCTCCACAAGAGACATTGTTAGATACCGTCCCAAGGACATACTAGTGAACCAGCTGGGATTTTAACCCAACAGTGTGAATGATGCATGAACTCACTGGGCAAGCATTTTTGGAGATAAAACTGGATATTAAACTTTATATAAGTCAATTAAAGGGGAATTTAGAATCAAAGTCTTAATGATTTGTGGTCTTCCTCATATTCCATTCCATTGTAATTTGAGTACTGCCTGACATGCCAAAAGTTACACTTCCCTGGAAACTAAGTGACACTCTGTGCCAGTCTAGCTGCTCTACCACAGACACTTCTCTGCACTTGACTCCTATGCTATTTGCAATTTCATGACCATCCATTGTTACAGGTGTTACTAGAAACCAAGGCTAGAATCTTTTTCAAGACTCTCAGACACAAATTCTCATCTGACAAGGTTATTGTGGCGGCTTAATGCTGGCAATAAGGGAGAGAATTTGAGCCTTTAAGAGGTGGCAAGAGGGGGTGAGGGATAGGAGTATGGGAGCTGGTGGAGGGAAAGGATAGTGGAACAACAGCAAGGAAGGGAAGGGGTAACAATGATCGACAAGTAATGTAGTCATTGCCTTACTCATGTAACTGCAACCCCTTTGTACAACATCTTAACAATGAAATAAAAATAAATAAAGATTCCAGACATGTTTCTGGTAAGGAAACAAGTGGCAATTAGAAGATGCCTTCACCCACAAGCTTCCTGCATCCTAAAAGCAAATTTCCTAGTCTCCAATATTTCTCCAAGCACTAATAAAGACAATTAATCAGGAATATAGAAGTCTAAACTTAAGATTTAATGTAGCTTAAGTTCTTCCAATTTTTCTTGATTTATTCTTATTTAAGTTGTGGTTACAGTCGCTAAGAAAAACACTGATTGTTTCAGTCAGCTTTAGCTAAATTACACTTCCATAACAAAAAGCACTCCTACCACTAAATCAACACAGATTTCTTTCTTGCTCATTTTACCATCAATCATAGATGGGTTGTAGATTTTCTATCTGGAGCCTAACCTAGGCTGAAAGATTACCTCCATTCAGGACCTGCCAGCCTACTGGCTGTGGGAAAAGAGCAATGTTCAAACCATAGAATAATTCTTAAAGATTTTGCACAGAACTGGCTGCCAGTATTTCCAATCATATTTCATTAGTGGAAGCAAGTCATATGCCCAGGCATGATGTCAATGTGCAAAGACATTTAATCCTTTTATTATAAAGATAGAGGAGCCTATCTTTGGGATTCTGAGTTCATTTCCATATAATAGAAATAATAATAAAATCATTAGTCTTAATTAAATTATATTAGGGCTGGGAGGCACCTTTCTGAATAAATTAATAAAGTAGAAGTGCAAGAAAGCCACCAGCCTCACCTAAGTCTATAAGAGAAGCATTAATGGTGTCTAAGCATTGAAACTCCTCTTGATCCTTCTCAGCAATAGCATACTGGAGGGAAGAAAGCATTTCAGACTGTGTAGTTGACTTGAGAGGGCAAGACGTAGAACTCAGGGGGCTGCTGAGCCCACCGTGGAATCATTCATCCATCACCAGCTACACAGCATGGGCCAGGTCACACAGCTTTTTACTCTGTAAGACTGGCAAAAATCCAGGTCTCGTTTATAACTCACTGCAATTCTTTTCAGGCATGTTACCTGCACTTTTAAAGGTTGATAGAGTGCTGGAAATGCTATTGGGTTGAAAGCCCAAGCATACGTAAATCAAGTGGTAACATCGTTTAATTCAGAGGGTTTCTGACCAAGTCATTTTGGGGTAGAAGCTGAGAGATTTATAGTGAGACTTATGCAATTCAATGATCTGAAAAGTGACAGCTATTAAGCAGGAAAGCCTGTGACATTCTAATCTTTAATTAACCACCAAAATAGATGGAAGTGGAGCTGTGGATCAAGTGGTAGAGCACTAGTCTTGAGCAAAAATGTACAGGGACAGTGTCTTAGGCCCCTGGGTTAAGCCTCAGAACCAGTGTAAGATTAAATAAATAAAACCCTACCATTTTATTTGTCCCTTATTAGTTTAAATTTAATTTATTATAAAATATTAGTTCCCAATTGCTAAATAATTCAACAGATACTAAATTAATTAACGAATTTGAATTTATTTCTTCATTGATTTCTAATTGAATGCTTAACTCAGCAAAAATGATTTAGGAAAACTTTCATCCATTTCTTTCTCTCTTTTTTTGTCTCTTCTTTTTTGGTACTGGGAATTGAACCCAGGATGTTACACCTGCGAGGCAAATGCTTTGCCACTGAGCTACATACATCCCAGCTCATCCATTTCTTTTTTTTTAATTTTTAATTTTTGTGAACATACTGTACAGAGGGGTTACAATTACATGGGCAAGATAATGAGTACATTTCTTATCAAGCATTGCAGCCTCCTCCTTTGTTTCCCCTTCCCATCCCTTCCCAGCCTCCCCCGCCCCCCTCCCCCAATCTTCATCTATTTCTTATGTAGTACTTTTCACCTGAATTTTGGCAACATCATCACACAAAAGAAAATGACCCTACAATGATATGCTTCATACTTCTAGGATAAATGTCTCAGATGCTTTGTTTGTTTGATTAACCTATTCCCACATTTAAAATTTTTAAAACAAGTATTTGTCCAACAGTATCATTTTCAGCACCAAATAAACAGAAATGCCTCTAGCTATAGCTTCTTATAGCTCTTACAATTTACTTAGTGCATGCTTTAATAAAATTCCATCTGTAAAGAAAGAAATGAAAGCTATTAAAATGTATGATTTTTCTGCAATAAACAACTATAGTAAGCTTGAAATTTATTGGAGTTTTGATCGCTACTGGTTTCAAATGTACTTTAAACAATTGGAAATACATTTGGAGTGCAAAGTTGAATACTTTTGGGCAGTCAAAATAATATCTGATTTACATAGAGAAATACATCCATCAATAAAATTTTTGGCAACAAATTTATAATATATTAAAACACTCTTCTCTTTATTAATATATATAAAATCACCTACCATTCTGTATTTCTTTTTTCTATGGTTATGTTATTTTAGCATTTTATTATTTTTCTCACCTTTTTCTTTTCATCTTTGCCTTTAGTTCACTCATATAACCCATTCTTCAAAAATTATCCGATGCTAAGCAGGGTGGCCCTCCTCTAGTTAGAGCACTTTAAGAGATGAATGTAAGAGAATCTTGAATTCAAGACCAGCCTAGGATACAGAGCAAGATCTATCTAAAAAATATCAAGAGAAGGAGATAGTCAGTGATAGAGTACTTGCCATGCATATGCAAGGACAAACATTTAATGCTAAGTATTAAAAAAGTGCAATAAACTGAACACCAGTTTTTCACACCTATAATTCTAGCCACTCAGGAGGCTAAGATCTGGGAATTTTGGTTCAAAGGCAGCCAGGGAAGACAAACCACTAACACTTTTTTCTCCAGTTAACCAGTAGAAAAACCAGTAGTGGAGCCATGGATCTTGTGACCGAGAATCAGATTTGAACAAAAAGTCAAAAGAGTGCATGAAGCCCTGAGTTCAGCCCCAGTACCACAAAAGTACCATAATCTTTATTGATTTCACATTATATTTTACTTGTATTCCATGAGGAATTTATTTAAAGAAGAGTCAATGGACTTGGTAATAGAAGGTTCTACTACACAATAGGATTCAAATGAAAATACAGTCTCCCCCTGTCCCATTCTCTAAGGAGAACTATTTCCAAACATTTTCTTACTTTGGTTCTTCTAGTGATTAATTTTACAAGTCTAGCACCACTCAACCAAAATGCAATGTGAACCCATGTTTAATAGGCCTAGCAGCCATATTTAGAAAGAAATAGATGAAAAAATGATTTTATGTACAATTTTATTTAACCCTGTCTGCCCAAAGTGTTATAATTCACATGTCATTGAATATAAAACATGTGACTTTTAAATTTTATTTTTCAGACTGAACTGCATTTCACAGTTATAGCTCAAAGCAATTCAGACTAGATACATTTCAAATGTTCAATGCATTCATTGGCCAGTGGTTACCATACTTGACTGTACAGCTCCATATAACATTAAATAGTAAGGTTGAATAGATACTTCTAGTTTCCTACAATGAAAATGAAGAGTTTATCCCGTTCTATTATCCATTCCTAACTTACATATCTTGCCAAATTTATATTTTTATCTCTTTCACTGGACCTCTTATTTTCAAATTATATTGATGTTTCTTTTCTATAATATTATTACAGAATGTATCCCTATAATATTCCCTTACTTCCCACCTCCCCTACTTTTCCTTCAAACTCTGGTTGGTTATTCCATGACTTTTAATTGCTAAGTTTCTATCCTGTACATTTGATTCCATCATTATAGCAAATCCAATCATCCTGTGTTGTTTCCCATCTATACAATTATAAAACTAGCCAATCATATTCAGAATATTAGGATTTGGGAATTGTTATTTACAAAACCAAGCAGTGTGATCAAAGCTCTCGGAAGTACAATCTGAGGTTCTCAATCACTGCTACTTAGAGAGAAAAGTTTCTGAATATTAAATTCCATAACTTCATTTTCTGTATCTTGTCAATTTCTCAGAATTGTGCTTCAGTTTATTTTACTTTGTTTGAGGACTATGGCTCATTACCCAACTCTATATTTGTTCTGCATCCTTTATTACTTTTCATTGACCTTGTTAGCTAAGAAATCTCCTGACTATTTTGTTTTTAGATTATCCTGCTTTATAATCATAGCACTTAATACAGGAAAGTAACTGTCTTCTTACAGACTACTGCTAGTAGCTCTCTATCTATCTTGCTTTTCTAATTTGAATTTATTGCCTTTGATTTTTGTGATTCTGGGATTTAGTATTTTTCCCTCTCTTCTCTTCTCTTCTCTTCTCTTTTCTTCTCCTCTCCTCTCCTCTCCTCTCTTCCCTTCCCTTCCCTCCCTCCCTCCTCCTTCCCTCCCTCCATCCCTCCCTCTCTCCTTCCTTCCTTCCTTCCTTCCTTCCTTCCTTCCTTCCTTCCTTCCTTCCTTCCTTCCTTCCTTCCTTTTTTGTTTTTCCCTCAAGGCTAGTGCTGTATCACTTGAGCCACATCTCCATTTCCAGCTTTCTGGTGATTAATTGGTGATAGAATCTCAGGAACAGCCAGATGCTGGTAGTTTGTAGTTTACCCCTGTAATCCTAGCTACTGAAAAGGCTGAGTCTGAGGCTCACAGTTCAAAGCAGCCTAGGCAGACAAGTCCCTGAGACTCTTATCTCCAATTAGCAACCAGAAAACAGTAAGTGGACTGTGGCTCAAAGTGGTAGAGCACTAGCCTTGAGCAAAAGAGCTCAGGGACAGCATACAGGCCCTGAGTTAAAGCCCCACAACTGACAAACAAAAAGGGAAAAAAAGTATTTCACAAACTTTCCTTCCTGAACTAGTTTGAAACTGATCCTCAGATCTCAGCCTCTTGAGTAGTCAAAATTACAGGCATGAGCCACCAGTGCTGAGTTACTTTGTTCTGTTTCTTAAGTTCACAATTTCTGGCATTCCAGCAATATCTCTTTTAATAAGGAAGATATTTTAGTGGGTTATATTCTCTAGTATTTTAAAGACAAATACATAGTCAAAAGGCGTGAATTTTCTGAAACTTTGCATGCTTAAAAATGAATCTATTTCTCCGTACTGGAGTAGAATATTTAAATTTTCCAATAAAAATGAGATTTCCATAGAAGCTTTACATGTTACAAGCACACATGAGTTCATTTTTATCTCTTGGAAGTCCACAACCCCATTGGATAAGCTATCAAATTCTTGGACTTTTTTCCATTAGGGTAGGGAATTTATGGTGAAATAATTGCCAATCCTTGACCCATGGCCCCAGCTCTGGAGGAGTTGGGAAATCAAGTTTCATTATGCAAGAACCCCTGGGTAGATACTTGGAAGAATTACCACATACTCTTGTCATGTTTAGAAACATCCTTTTTCCTGCCCACAGTTTTCAAAGACTTAGGTTGGGATTTTAAAACCCACCCTTTGGGTGAAGAGACACACAGCCATGTTGGAAGAGCTGGTCCTTTTTGCTGTGGATCTCATGCTTGCTTTGGCTCTAGTTGTTACTCTCTATGCTGTTTACTTAATAGCAGCCACAGGTATAATGGTCTCACTCACTCTCTGTATCTTCAAAGGAGATAGGGAAATAAATTCTGAAATCAACAAGGGCCGAAGCTGGGTACTGAATTCGAGTAGCTCAAAGGGTAACCTACTTGAGGGCAACTCAGAGAAAATCAGTTCAGAGATGCTTCTGGGTGCATTTTCCAGCTGCGAGAAAAGGGGAGCTCCTGCCAAAAGACAGTGATTCTCTCTTCTGAAGGGCAAGAGGCTCCAAACAGTGGAACAGCCATGTGGGAAGACTTGTGGGAATGCAAGTCCATACAACCAACCTTGCAAGAAATACTTTTTTCAGGTGAGCTTGTCAGATGTTCAGATGAATGTTCATTTTGCTCTTTAGGGTGGTATGCAGTTTGAACTCAGGGTCTGTGCTTGCAAGGCAGATGCTGTGATTCCAAACCCTGTTGGGTTGTTTTGTTCTTGTTGTTCTTGTTCTTGTTTTCAGAGAGGATCTTACATTTTTCCTGGGGCTAGACTCATACTGCCATCCTCCTACTTGGGATAACAGATGTGAACCACAAGACCCAGTTTGTCTGTTGAGTTGGAAATCTTGCTAACATTTTACATAGGTTGGCCTTGAACTGCTAGCCTCCTGATCTGTATCATTTGTCCCAGTCTCTTCTTTCCCATACATTCCTAAGAAAAAGGAAAGAGTTGATTATAATAATTTAATAAGGAAATGCTTTGTGTTTTGAGTATCTTTTCAAGTTGGGCCTCAACCTTCACTATACTATTGTTTTATGTCCAATATGTCACATACCTTGTGTGCTAGTCAGGGCATAGGAGTTAGTACAACTTTCTGGGTTCCTCTAGCTCAAAATTTGGTCCTTTAAAAAAAACTTTGGCAATAATATATTATTTGTTCAGGTTTGTTATTAACATTGCTGAATTAGTGCTTAACACTATAATTACTATATAATCAGCATTCAGGTGCTTAGAGAGTAAATTATGATTCTTTGTGAATGACTACAAAAATTTCCTTATTATACTTATGTCACTTTTTACTAACTCCTTCAACTAACTGGAGTGTGTGTGTGTGTATGTGTGTGTGTGTGTGTGTGTGTATGTGTTGTTACCAGAAGAATAAATACTAATAAAACAATCCTACACATTTTGAAGTCTAATTTCTATGATGTGAAATTAAATTATTAGTATCATTCTCACAAGAAGTCTGGTGTTCTTTTTCTATTGTCAAGGTGATGTAGAGAGGGGTTACAGTCACATACATAAGGTAGTGAATACATTTCTTGGCAACTTGTTACCTTCTCTCTCATTTTTCTCCCACTTTCCTTCTTCCCCAACCCCTCCCCAAGTTGTACAGTTCATTTCTAACATCTTGTACTGTGAGTATCACTGCTGCATTGATTCCCCCTTTTGCCCTTTGTCTCACCATTTCGTTGTTCCCCTTTCTCTTTTTTCAGATAAACATTGTGTGTGTGTGTGTGTGTGTGTGTGTGTGTGTGTGTGTGTGTGTGTGTAATACCCAGGGTACCAAAATCAAATACAGTGACAATGGGATAAATCATAGGATAAAAAACACAAAGGAAAACTGAAATCACATAGTACATTAAAAACAGCAACAACAAAGAAAAACCTCTTGCGTCCATGTCTGGAGTTAATTTTGCTTAGCAACATTTTATATGATAATATCTATGTAGCTATTGAGTTATTCTGTTCATCTGCTAGGATTATCCTAGACATATACTAATTACTACAAATGAGGGAAACCATGGGATCTATGTTTCTTTGGGTCTGGCTTACTTCACTTAACATGACTTTTTCCAAGTCTTTTCATTTCCTAACAAATGAAACGGTGTCATTCTTTCTGATGGGAGCATTGAATTCCATTACACACACACACATACACACACACACACACACACACACACACACATCTCACATTTTCTTGATCTATTCATCTACTGAGGGCATCTGGGTTGATTCCATATCTTAGCTATGGTAAATAATGCTGTGATAAACATAGTTGTGTTGGTAGCTTTAGTACAGCCTTGGTTGTAGTCATTTGAGTAAATGCCCAAAAGTGGGACTGTTGGGTCATAGGGGTGATATTCAATACTGTGACTCTCCCATAGCCTCTGTATGGGGTCTAGAAGTAGAAGCTTATTTCTGCTGAATTCTAAGCTCAGTAATATAGAGATTCTCTTTTACAATTCTTTATTTACCAGTGAATCAACCAGGGATGCTTTGGTTCTATTTTATAAATAGTAGCAGTCTAGTCTTTTTTTTTTTTGTCGGCTGTGGGGCTCGAACTCTGGGGTTCGGAGCTGTCCCTGTGCTCTTCAGCTCAAGGCAAGCACTCTACCACTTGAGCCACAGCGCTACTTCTGGTTTTCTAGTGGTTTATTGGAAATAAGAGTCTTACAGACTTTCCTGCCAGGGCTGGCTTTGAACCTCGATCCTCAGATCTCAGCCTCCTGAGTAGCTAGGATTACAGGCATGAGCCACCAGTGCCCGGCTGTAGTCTAGTCTTCAAATGGAGTTTTGGACCCATTCAATGCACTTTTCATCCAATTAAGTATATGTTATAATATCCTTGAAAGATAACCATCAGTTTCTGCCAAAGCTTCAGCATGAGACAAGCTGCTTACCTTACAAGGCAGTCTGTTATTGATAAATTCTTTTAATAGCCAATAGAGATCTGAGCTTCAGCAACTCCCAGCTCTTTGTCCTATTTTTTTCTCTGTTAGGCAATACAGAAAACAGTTGACTCAGTACAAAGATCTCACTAGAACAATAAGTTTGAAAAAGAAATACAAGAGTCTCTTCTTATGAATTTTCTACCCAAAGTATTGAACAATGTTGTCTTTTGTACTACAAATAGGACCCATTTGATAATAGCAAGATAAATCTTGAGCACACTTTAATGGAGCAATCTTGGCTCCTCTTTTATTACTCCTTATACGTTTTTTGCTAATTAGCAATTTTGAAATTCATTTCTTCAAAGCTTCCTCAACACTGGAAACGTTGCCAGTTTGCACAGAACAATATTTTATTAGTGCGTTCATAACTATTAAGAAGTAACGCTAATGCCCTGACCCAATTGTACAGCACATCAAAATTTTAATTCAACCCCAAATGACCCTCACTGCAGATGTCCAATCATTTCCTAGTGAATGTTATTTGGATCAAATGAATCTGAACATTTTGGCAAATTGTCAGTCTTGTTGATATGATGCTTGTGAATAGAGAAACAGCAATGTTAAGAATGAAACTCTTCTCATCAAAGATAGCTGAGAATGGAGAAAAGAGGGAAAAGATCCAGCCATTGCATTTCTGGCCACAGTAAGATGAGAGCTAAACTAGAACTTAGGCTGAAGAGAGGCAGTCACCATGGAGAATTTTTGTGTCTCTGTCATTAGGTTTAGGGAAGTTAATACAAGAAGCCAAATATTTTTCTGGCTTTGTGAATGGTTGGGGGAGGGAGATCAAATTCAAAAGACAAGAAGGAGCTTGAGTCCTGGAATACATACCCACAGTCAAGTAACTTTGTTTGTTTGTTTCTGCCTCAGGTGACATTTCTAACAAAATATAAGTTTTGAGATATTGGAGTCCCATTAATACCTTAAGCATATTACTTACTGGAAGCTGACTTGTGCATCAAGTCATTGATTCCCTACCCCATCTGAACAGAAGGGCATATGAAGCCAATGACTTGGGAAACTCCTGAAGGTCTAAAATGCAGGTACATTTTTGCCAATAAAATAAGCCTTAAAACCCAAAGCTTGGCAATACAACATGGACATTTATACACAGGATCTCCAGACATGATTTACTAATAACTGAGGCATGTATGAAGTATGGAAACATCTAGGGAATAAGGTGATGAGTTTCAGGAGTATTTATCATGATGAAGGCAAAACTCTTGGCATAAATGTTCTTAATATTTATCCACATGTTCCCTTTGCACCAATTAAAATGTGTCTTTTAAAAATGTATTTTATTGTAAAAATACTGTACAGAGGGGTTACACTTACATGAGTAAGGTAATAGTACATTTCCTATCGAGCATTGTTACCCCCTCCTTTGTCTTTCCCTTACTATCCCTTCACTCCCCACCTCCCCAACTCTTCCCTTCCCCCCCCCACCAGAAATTGTGAAGTTCGTTTTCAACATAGTGTTTTGTATATCTCATTGCTGCAATGGGTCAACCTTATCCTTATTTCAGCATTTTGTTATTTCCCTTCCCCTCCCCAAATTAGAAAAATGTATATACAAGATGCAGGGCTCTGGAATCAAATACAGTGAAAACAAAGCTTATGCCATGGGGGTAGAACATACAAAAGAAACAAGAAAATTTCACAGTACATTATAAGTACATTAAAAACAACAGCAAGAAAGATAAAACCTCTTGTCTTGTCACATGTGCATCCCATGTATGTCCATTGTCCCAGTAGTTCATACAAACAATCCAAGACTTCCAAAACAGTGCATTTTTGTTCTATGCACACGGAAGGCATCTTTGTGTACTCAGTAACAATCTTAAATTACTTTTCCTTAGGATCTTAATTTGTTTCTTCATAAAGTGAGGACATAGTGTAAGCCATGTCATTTGCCACTTCTAAGTAATATTTTATTATTTGAAAGGTATATGGCCTTTGTTACTTTCTGAACTTGGCAGTTTGGCAAATGACTTTTAAGGATTTCCCATTGTGTTTCAATTTGATGAGATCCATAACTTAGATGTGAATTAAAAACTTCAGGAAAAGTAATCAACTAAACAAACAAAACTAAAAGCTTCTACAAAATTAAAATCTCAATAAGGCCTCAAAGCTTGCCAGCTTTAATGTTATTCATTTTTAATATCCTGTGTTTTCAATGGGAAAATTAATCCATGCTGTCCAATTGATTTGCGTTGCAAATCATCTTTTGTGCCTTAGAAGACATTTTTTTATAAAAGCTAGGGGGTAGTTTGGCAATGATGTTTTTTGGATGTGACATCAAAAGCACAACAAAAAAAGTAAAAATAGATTAATTGAACTTCCTCTATTTAAAAACTTCTGTACATCAAAAGATATGATCAATAGAGTGAGAAGGCAATCCGTAGAATAAGAGAAAATATCTACAAATCATGTATCTGGCAAGGGGCTCACATCCAAAATATATAAAGAACTCCTATACTCAACAACAAGAAAACAAAATCTGAGTAAAGTATCAGCAAAAATATTGATTAGGCATTTCACCAAAGAAAAAAAACTATATTAGTGGCCAATATGACCATTACAAGATGCTGAGTATTACCAATCATTAGGAAAATGCAAATAAAAAGTGCAATTAACTATAACCTCACATCTATTATAATGGCTAAAATATAAAGAAAAAGAAAGAAAAATAGCCAAGCATTGACAAAGATGTGGATAAGTAAGAACACTTATTCACTATTAATGAAAATATAAATGAAGCAGCCACTGCGGAAAACAGTATAATGGATAATTAGAATTATCATGCAATACACCAATTCCATGTCTGGGTTTGTACCCAAAAGAATTGAAAGTTTTGAAGAGCTATTTGTTTATCCGCGTTCAACGCAGCATTACTCACAACAACCAAAGAGAAATGAAGAATCATTGTTTAATGGATACAATGTTTTAATTTTATATTATGAATAGAATTCTGCAGACATGTATTGGTGATGAACTTAATGTCACTTGATTGTGTACTTTAAATTGGTACATTTTAAGTTATTGTATATTTGAATACAATTAAAAGTTATGATAAAAAGGAAATCAGTGACTTAAAAATTTGATTTAGTTTCTGAATCAATATTATAGGCAATGTACAAACTAGAGTTTTTTCCCTTGAATATAAAAGTTAAAAACTACACAGAATAATGTATTTTGTACTGAAAATCTTTCCAGATTGTTTGACATAAAAATTACATAAAGCATTATATACTATTCTTTTTTTATGGTCAGTTTTAGGGCTTGAACTCAGGGCCTAAGAGCTTTCCCTGAGCCTCTTTGTGCTCAAGGATAGCACTCTACTACTTGAGCCATAGCTCCACTTTCTAGTTTTCTGGTGGTTAATTCAAAATAATAGTCTTAGGGACTTTCCTGCCCAGGCTGGCTTTGAACCAGGTTCCCCAGATATCAGCCTCCTGAGTAGCTAGGATTACATGCGTGAGCCACTGGCAGTCGGCTATACCCATTCTCAAGCTTGGCTTCACAGTAACACCACCCAGGGAACTTTTAAAAAACAAACATTCTTTAAATTAGGTGATACAGATTTTTTAAAAACATCCCCAGGTGGTTGTAATTTGGAGGCAGAACGGACCACCTCTACCCTCCACTCTTCATTGAATTATCTTTGCTAGTCTATGATCTTTTGTCTGGTTCTTGGCACTAATAACAATAAGGCATTCTCATTGCTGACACTGGCACGCTCTGTCTTGGAAATCTTATAAATAAATATCGTAGGTTCCTGGGTGGATTGAATCAATTTATAACAGGATTCAGTATCACATTATTTAGATTTGTTTTTATCTTGAACAAGATGAGTCACTAATTCATTTGATGTTCTCAATTCTTATGAAAGTCATTCAGATACTTTTAAGAAGACAAGATGAAAGGAAGGCATCACAGAAGATTCTTGCTGAAACCAAAACAAAGCCAGCAGAAAACAATGGTGGAATATTTCTTGCCATGTAATTATTCTGAGAGTTTTGCCACCTATGTAACAATCATACCTCCTGAAGTTTAGGTTCCTTATTTCCTTTGAGCATGAAACCATTAGGCTTTCTATTGCCAACACTGACTTCTTCACATACCCCCACTCATTCCTTACCAGATGGAAATCATTTTCCTCTTCCATGAGAACTGTAGAAATAGATGCCACTTGGGGTCTTTGTCCTCTTCCTTTTACGTGAATGTCTAGACAATGGTGGCAAAGCGATGTGGTTACTTCCTTGTAGTTATTTCAGAGACTTGTAGCTCTCATTCCATTGAAATATATTGGGTACATTTATCTAGTGTTCTTTCTCTTCTACATACTATCATCAATGATTCTACTGTTGGTTAATGAGATTTAGCTGATGTAGGCTGCACATGTCAAGTCTGAGCTTGAAGGTGTTGATTGGATTCATATTTTACTCCCCAGGTCCCTTATCCTCCTTGAGCCAAGAGCTACTTAAGTGATGATCTTTCCGTAGTGAAGGACAGAGGGTCACTGATGCTGACTTTTAAAGAGGAGGCTTGGACATTCCATTGACCAAAGAATGTCATATAACTGAGCTAAATATCAGTAAGACAAAGATAGCACGTTCTTCTCATGGGGTTATCAGGAATATGGTATTTGCTCAATAATAGCTAGTATATATATAAGGTATAATAAGAGAATACATGTGCATAATCAGCAGCATCCTTAGTAACATTGTTTACTCCTTATTTTACATGAAATAAAATGAATGTTTCAATTTTCAAGGGTGAATTTTAATGTAAGAGTTGCAATCTCCACGCCTTAATTTTTGAGTTTGCCTAAACTCCAGGCAAACAGTTAAAATCTGTTAGACTGAAGGTTTGGAAGCCAAATTTGCCCTTTGTGCAACCGTTCTTCAAGGCCAGAAATTGTCCTATCATGGGTTCTTTGAACTCTTTCTTCCACCTTCATGATCCCTAAGACTGGCTAAGCACTCCCAGGAGGTGTGCATATGTGACAAACATCAGTACTCCTCTGGACCCAGCATAGATGGGCTCTGAACTTGGGAAAGTTGTGTAAACTCACAAGTCTACAGTCTGTTTAGTAGAACTTGCCTGAAAAGACAGATAGTCATTGTGTCAATTGAGATAATATAATGAAACTCAAAATATTAACCAGAAAGTAGGTAACCTTATTTATGATTTTTTCTAGATTTTGCTAGCATTTTTTAGAATATAGTCTCTATTCTACTTGTTTACTTTAATATATCTTTAGTTAGTAGACTAGCGCCATTAAGAATAGAACAAAAGTTTTCATCTATTGATAAGGGACTAAGATGATTAGTATATTATTAATTTATTGTTCTTAAAGATCACCAACTGAAGTCAATTATTATAAATTACCTAGCTATTTAAAGTCAGTTTCAATAATTCAGAATGTAATGGTTCCAAAATTTCCATTTGATTGAAGTTATGTAGCTCATTTGATCATGACTCCATTTTGATATCTATGGATATTTATACATTTCCAGGATATTCAGATCTAATTACTCAGATCTATTGGTACTCAGATTTATTACTTTTAAATCTATCTTGTAACACCACCTAATTGATATCAACCACAAAGGAGATAATTTACTGAAACAAGTCATATTTTTCTCATTTTTATTATATGTGGTAATTTTCTCAGAAAATTCCTCAAGGCTTACTAATATACAACAAGCCAGCACTGTTAAAATAAGAATTTTGGAAATTTCCATTTCACTTGCATGTGAATGGTTTACTGAATGACTGGTGTATATATCTTGAAATGTTTCCATCTTAAGTTTTGATCCCTACCAATTTTACTTAATAATGTCTTTATGAAACATTACTATTTCATGTCATTGTTCATCTTGACTAGCTCAAAAGGAACAAATGATTCATGTTTCTGAGCTAGGCCTGCCAAATTTAGACAAATATATTGGAAAAGACATTTTATTCCCAGTGGTTGTGTGCTTATAGCTTGATTTATTTTACTGGAGAGTTCTTATGGTAGAATTGAGAGAAATAATATAAACATAATTCTCTTGTGGAGAATCATAGAACTGTGTTTATGCACTCACAAATCCTAGAGAAAATGAGCATTTCAGGAAAATGGGCATGGTTATAATAAAGCCTATCAATAAATGCATAAATTTTCTCTTAAATTACACTATTGGTTTATAAATGTCAATATAAAATACAGTTATAAATATGAATTCTTTCCAAAATATTTAAGTCCAAAAAATATAGAATGTTAGAAAGTTCAACTACTTCTATAAAAACATTTTTGATAATTCCAAAATGCAGAAGACATCATTTTGACGTGGAGATGTTGATATCAGTTCACAGGACAACAGATTGTAAGAGATCCTAAATGAATGACTTCACAAAACATTTCACTCTGTCTTTTTCAAAGTGATGATATAATCTTCCTGTTAGTGAAAATGCTTAAGCCTCTGAGAAAACCCTAAATTACATCATGCAAGAGACCTGAATACAGAGGGATATAATCCCAAGGCCAGGATCAGCATCCTTGATCTGAAATGCTTGAAACCAGAAGTGTTTAGTTCACATATTTGCATATAAGTGAAATATCATGGAGTGTCAACTCTTTTTTTTTTTTTTTTTATTGTAAAGATACTATACAGAGGGTTACAGTTACATGAGTGAGGTAATGAGTACACTTCCTCTTGAACATTGTT
>NW_012267229.1:5839351-5930230 GCF_000151885.1 Dipodomys ordii | reverse complement strand
TCGCTCTTCTCTGTTCTGAAATTCTTTTCTTCTCTTTCTTTTTTTGTTATTTCTCACCTCTGGTTTTTCTCTGAGTGTTCGTCTTTTTGTTGTTGTCGGTCTCTTGGGGAGATTAAGCGTTGGAACTCGAACTCTCTTTTTGGTTGGAGAGAGCTGTGGCGTTTCCCTACTGCCCCGTCGCCATCTTGGTCCCCCCTCCTCCGAGTGTCAACTCTTAAATAAGACATTCATATATGTTCCATATGCACGTGATGTGTTGTAATCCAAGGTAATTTTACACATCTTTAATTTAATGAATTAAATGAGCTTTCATAGTAGGGAATTTTCTCCGTGTGATGTCCCTGTCTTTTACATCTTGGGCAGCCTTTGGTCTTGGTGGGGCTGATAAAACACATTGGAAATGAGGATAAGCACTGATTTCCAGCCTGGACCTGGATGTTTAGAGACCTTACATTTCTGCTTTGTATGTTGTAGCCCTGCCAGTACCTTGGAAATGAGTTGAAATCAATTTGCTACAGGATGAGCAGTAAGAGTTACCTGTCTCCCAAACACAGGAGAGAGCCCACCAAGGTTATCAGAGGTGTGCACCTGATCTGTAGATGGCCACATGTATACAAGGGAGTCAGCTGAGACCAGAAGAACTATCCAGAGCTGAGCCATAAATTTAGAAGCAGTAATACCTACTTGTCATCCACTCGCCATTTTTGATAACCCCCTGCTTTGGGGCTGTGCCAGTTCATGAAGATTTTTACAGCTTCTCAATGCCTTTTGGTTCATTTTAAGTTAATTTACTTTTTCCCTATGGAAATCACTGTTTTTATGCTACATTTTTGTTAAATTCTTATTAGTTTTGTGGTTTTTAATGAGAATTTATTTACAAGTATATTTTCTGTGGCATCAAGCAAGCAAAATGATTTCTGGCCATTCTTGTTTTATTCCTTAAGCTAACTAACTGGTAGAAAAGAGTGGAAACAAGTAAAGAATGGGGAGAAAAACGAAAAGTAAACGCAAAAGTAACTAAATCACTAACACATGGTGGAACTCACAGTATCAGAAGATATCAAGATGATAGAAATAAGTTCAAATATAACTTTTCTTTAAGCAATTCATAAATTAAAATGATCACAAACTGGGTAAAATAGCAACAAATATATGTTGTATACAGGAATTGCTTTAAAGTACAAATATACACAGATCAGAAAAATACTGCTAAAATTTGAGAGTGATATTAACATCATAAATGTTTGACTAATAAAGATGTGTTGTATACATAATGAATAAATGAAAGAATCCCCATTGTACAACTATTTAAAGATTTTTTATGCATAAAAAAGAATTCATAAAATTGACCAATTAAGACAAGTTAGCAGTTCTACCCAATTTTTCCTAGAGAGAATCACAAGAAATGAATAACATCTCTTTGGGGAGTGAAACTTGAAGTTGAAAAGCAGGAAGTTTGCGTTTTATTTCATTCTTTCCTAAACTGGATTTTCTAGTCATACTGATAATTGGTTTTGCTTTTTTAATGTTCTGATTTTGGCGGGAGCTGAGATTATATATTCTGTTATGCTTCAGCTTGGATATGGTTTGAGTGAGTTCCTAACA
Organism: Dipodomys ordii; assembly: GCF_000151885.1. Taxonomy (NCBI): domain Eukaryota; kingdom Metazoa; phylum Chordata; class Mammalia; order Rodentia; family Heteromyidae; genus Dipodomys; species Dipodomys ordii. The sequence goes on along the minus strand of NW_012267229.1, from coordinate 5,928,625 downwards.
TTTTCTGTTCTGGAAGCTTGGTCGTTCCATAGTGTAGTGATGGAGATGGGCAAACTTTAAAGATCTGGAAACTACCACTGTGATATGTGTCTTTTTCTGAAATTACAGTCACCTCAAGTACAGAAGTTTGCAATGTTATTTTTTAAGATGACATTATAAAACGCAGGATCTGGAGTCCAGCTGACTTGTCTTCAGACTTCAGCTCCGCGTTTCCTAGAGTGACCTGAGTCACTTGCTGATATCCCTGGGCAGGTATGTTCCCTCGCGTCAGCGAAAGGATGGTAAGGAGACCTACATCCAAACACAGTGTGCGGGTAAAAGACAATGGGAACATGGATCTGGGGTTAAGGAAGATGGTGCTCAGTGATTGTGAAGTATCTGGTAGGTACTCAAAGCATGGCAGACCCTTCTAAGAGCATGGCCATCCCTTTCCTTGCACATACTCTGACACACACCTCAACATCCTATCTTGTTAAAAATGGAAGGAATTTTAAAACTTTGCTTCTTAGCAGAAATATGATAGACATTCACAAATTCTTCTATACTGATAAAAATCTACCAATCTTTTCAATGTGTTGAAATTTTCTCTATTCAAAATGTAATCCTCTATAAAATTGATGCATTACCTTTTGTACTTTACTCAAACATGTACTGACTTTGATTTTATAACTATCTTCTTATTTCGAAGTCAAGCTTTAGACTTCTTCACATAGGTATGAAAATTTCGTAGGCCTTCCACATTGTGCTTCTGAACCTTAATAAATTCAAATAAAAATCTCTGGCTAACATTGTTATCATTTCACTTATGTCTTATTGTTAAGACTATAGAACATTGAATTCTATGTGTCTCAAAATATATTTAACCAGTTTTATTATTATGTGATATTATTATATCCATATTTCCCTACTTTATGGCATTGCAATATATAATCTTTAATATAAATCTCTTTGTAATATGATAGGATTATTACTTTAGGACAAATTCCTTGAATGGAATTCAGCATAAATGGAATGAGTGAAATGAATCACTTCATTAGAGTGTGTGAATATCAATAATTGTTCGAACACATATGACTTATTTTTCAAAATATTTGAAACAACGCTCTGATGGAGCAAGTGATTTAAAGTCACATTTTAAATACAAGACTCTTTATTAATTTACTTTATTGTTGTTAAAAAGGTGATGTGCAGAGGGATTACAATGACATGAGTCAGGTGATGAGTGCTGTTTCCTCTCATACAGTGTCTTCTGTTCCCTCCTGCTCTCCTAGTCCTTCCCTCTTGTCTCCAGCTATGAGTTGTATAGTTCACTTTCATCAATGTCCAGTGAACTCCACTGCTGCATTTTTCACCCTCCCCTTTTGAAGATGTTCACTCGATTACACCATACATAAAGTATAGAAGGTAGAATCATCAAAAACTAAAAAAGGAAAGAAAGATAAAGAGGTCTCTTGCTTCTACTGCACTGTTGGTGTGAGTGTAAACTAATACAACCACTCTGGACAGCAGTCTGGCGGTTTCTTACAACACTAAACATAGACCTTCCCTGGAGGATACAATAAGGACCCCTGCACATCCATGTTCATTGCCACACTATTCACAATAGCCTTACAGAACTCTTGTGGGGAATTTTTATTTCTGTAGGGTATCAAAGATCAAACAGATCAGTAGGAGCTGGAATAATTCATGCTATCCTATCCTCAAATATTTCTAGTTTTCTCATTGACACAAATATTGTCATATATATGCACATACTGGAAAAAATGAGAGGTAAACTGTGGTATTCTGATGCACCTTTCCCTGTACTTGTGTTGTCCTGACCCTTCACACGTAGTTAAATCCCTTTCCTCAAAAGTATCATTTGTCCCCCTTTCAAATGACATTCACTTGAAATGAGAAAACACAGTAGGATATTGTTATTTACTTGTTCCCAGCTTGAAAGCATCCCATTTTCAGTCTTCTCCAATAAATTCACACCTTAGGTCAATACACAAGCTTACATCCAAGACAAATATGTTGGTTTTATTTTGTTATTTTAGTCTATCCAAGAAACAAACTCTAGAAGAGTTATGAGAATAATTACAAAGTGGTAAAGTATGTTTTCAATAGACAAATTTTACCACTCCACATTACACTTTTTAAAAAAGGACAATAATGAAAATATATATTTTTTAAAACACATAAAAATACCAAGGATAGTTGCAATGGCCCATACCTATAATCTGGGAGGTAGATATTCCAATCTGAGACCAGTTCAAGCAAAATAATTTAGTGTAACTCCATCTAAACAATCAAGACAAATGTGATGGTAGTGTATTCCTGTGATCCCAGGCATGTTGGAAAGATGCACTAACAGGAGTTATTTCTTGCTCTAGGAATGTGTTAACCCTGTTGAAGATCAGGGGGCAGTAAGGACCCAGATATCAAAGCATCAGAAAAGAGATATTGCTCATTTCTAATCCCAGAATTCAGGAGGCAATAGAAATAGGATAATTGTAAGTGTAAAGCTATTCTAGGATATATGGGGAAGCCCTTTTTCAATAAAAGAATAAAAAAACTGACCAAAATAAATAAAGAAAACAAAGAAAAAAATTAAATAGAGGTACCCAATTAATACACTGGATACATGCTTTTTTTCAATTTAAGGAAACACAGAATTTGCTTCAAATGTTTCAAACTAAACAATATTATATTTCTGTGATACAAATAATATGTTACGAGTAATAGAACATCTGTAGCTCCTAGAAAATAAAACACAATTAGGGATAGCATGAGTGATGTAGTCATTATATTTATGTTGAGTTTGTTTCTAGGTCATTCAAACTGTCATCTGTATATGAATAACAGTGAAATTCTTATAAACAGAAATACCCAGGAGGCAAGAAAAGTCACAACACTCCAAAACCACATATTTGGGGGCATCATAACCTTGAGGGGAAAAAATAGGTTTTTCATAAGTGTAAAAGGTCAATTTTGGAAAGGGTAAATGTTTTATTCAATGCCATTTGTTATGAAAATTTGTTGAAAATTAGATGTCCTCAAGAATGAAATGGAAAAAGTATGTCTTCAGAATGCAACACCAAACCCAACATGAGCATTTTTGCTATTATAGCTAAAACTGGCTTTTGTCTTTGATGGTCTCAGCATAGTCCAAGGAATAACATTCTTCTCTACTAAACTGAAGGACTGTGTGAAAAGTGGTTAGTTGTGATTTTTCTCTCCACCAGGAAAAGTACTTATCACCTATATCAGATTCTATATTTCATCTCCTTTGGCTATTTGGGAAGCTTTTCCCATTTCCTCATTATATATCCCTTAACTTTTAATAACTGTTTTTTAGACACCCTATAATTTGATGTGTGTGCCATCCTGGGGCTTGAACTCAGGGCCTAGACACTATCCCTGAGCTTTTTTATTATCTTTAAGGCTCGCGATCTACCAATGGAGCCACAGCTCCATTTCTGACTTTTTGGTGGTATTGGAAAGAAGAGTCTCATGGGCTTTTCCTGTATGGGCAGGCTTTGAACCATGATCCTCAGATCTCAGTCTTCTGAATAGCTAGAATTATAGGTGTGAGACCCCAGTGCCTGGCATCAACCTGTATTTCTACTCTTGCCTACTCACATCTTATGAATCTTAAGAAGCAGAAGCATTTACCAGAATTAATAACTCCTCCCAAGATTGATAACTGCAAGTATAAATACTATATATTCCAAAGAAAAGTAGAAAATAGTGAAAAAAACACCACAACTCAGAAAATGGAAAATATCCAAAAAAATGGCCACGTTACATTTACACATTTGTTTACATCATTACTAATGATTACCTTATAAGCAGTTAAGTGGTAGCAAGTTTTTATTTTTAAACTTTCACCCCTTTGTTTCATCTTTAAGTCAAAATGTTGGTTAGTATCAAAATAATTGGTCTGTAGAGATAAATGGACTAAGAAATTTAAGAAATATAAGTGCACCAAGCAGCACCAGGCTCTTCAGAAAGGCAAGGTAGACACAAGGGTGAACTAGGCATAAAGCATTTTATAATGACCAATTCAATCCCTAGGAACTTCAGGGTAAACTAGAAAGAACAAAACAACAAGATGTAGATCAAATTCATTGTGGGAAAATGTGACATAATCCTTCTGGGGGCAACCTGCAAAGTGGAATAGAATACACCTCACAAGGGACCTAGAAAGACAGATGAGAGCAGGAATGGTTCACCAGCTTCCTTATCTCATGTGTCAAGAGTTGTTACAGGGTTTTCATGACTTTGAGATTATCCATGCTTCAGAATGGTTGAAGGGTTCCTGGAAAGCAACTAACGAAAGGCAGCAGAGAAGGCCCAGGAGGGAAAGTAAGAGAGAAGTGCTTCACTCACACAGCCGAAGGTGTTCAAGAAGAGATGAGCGAAGGTGCAAGAAGGGTGGATACCAACTCACAGAGGCATGTACACCTCACTTAAACCTGTATGCTCTAGAAATCACGAGCACCGACCCACACACACCCTTTTAGACACTAGTTAGAGAAAGGGCCTCTCATCCAAGGGGAAGCCACAGACAGAAAGGATGGAGAGTAGAGGAAGCCAGGGCATCAGGACCAAGCTCTCACTGTGATTCAAACACAGACCAACATCTGGGGGTAGAGGGAGGTGTCTTTCTCTGTGTGTGTTTGGTATTCAGCTGCTGCTTATTATAACTTGTGAGCTTTCACAGAGTAAGGCCCTCTGCTTGCCATTTGTCCATGCATAAATTAAGTAACTTTATTGCTTTAGGTGCTCTGTGTTTTACGTTCTTTAGGGAGAACCCTTGGGATCTTTTTTCTGCTCACAATTTGGTTTAGTTGGGTTCTTCCCCATCCTGGAGACATTCACTTAACAGGTGTGCATGGGTAGATTACTATCTCAATCTTTTTGGAAATGGACACTACAGAATAATAGGAAGGATAAGGCATTTTTATGCCCTCTATATGGCAGAGCAAACTCATCCACCACCAAGGAGAGATGCAAACAGGGCAGGGAGGGCGGAAGGGATATGAGTAGTTGAGGTGATAAAAAGAAGGGTGTTTCTCTTCCAGAAATTGCCATCAACCGGGCAGCAATAGCTTCTACTATACACTTTGTGATAATTTTGCTGAGGTTAAAACCTTCCAACCAAGTGTTTATACAAAAACCACAGTAACAACTTTCTTCTAGCAGCTAAAGAAAAGAGAAGTTAACTCTAAGGAGGTGGAGATAATTGAAAACATCTATGAAGCACATTTGTTCATCTTTACAGACAACAGTCTTCAAACTGTCTAAAGCTTCCCTATGAGAATTCTCCTTTACCATAACTGGAGAACTAGCGAAGCCAATGTGCTCATTGCTCTGGCAATTGGACTATGTTATATAACAACTTTTCAGCTCTGAAATTAGAAATGAGCACATAGAAGCCAATGGGAACATATTTGTTTAATTGCATTAATCATTGTTCTGGTTTACTACTAGGTTGGAGCCATTCAGAATTCAACGCTTTCACACAGGAAAGCCAGATGACAAAGTTTGAAAACTTGGATGGAATGCCATGGATTTGACTAATAATGACAGAAGGAAGACAGCAAAGGACTACAAAGGAACTAATTTCAGTGGAATAACAGATCAAAAGCCTTACCATGGGTCTTCATTTCTTTCCAATAGAACTAGGAAGCTCCCCACCCCCACCCCCACAAAAAAAGAGCTATGAAGCCCTCTTCCATGCTTTCAGTAGACTGAGTAAACTGGTCTCATTATCCATCTACAGATAAACTTCCTGCTTTCACATAAATCAAACATCCCCTTCATACTTTCAGAGTCTCATAGAAATCTCTCCAAAGTTCCAACCTGGCTTACCTTAAAGGAAGCACCCTGGACCAGTTGTGACCCCACCTCTAATTACTCATTCTTGCTTGGCATGGAGTCCTTATTATACTCTCATTAACATAAAGGAAAAGTTCTTGTTGCCTGGCAAAAACATTAATATTCATAGTGAACAACATTCAGTATGACTATTGATTGAAATTCTGCTTCTAAGTTTTCTCCTGTGCTCTTGGATCTTCTCACTTTTATGACTAAGGAAATTCATTTCTCCTTCTAATTCTGCCTTATTTCTTGTTTCATGGACTTCTCTAACATACACAGTTGATTTGTCTAAATTGTCTTGAATTCATTACCTTCATTTTTTGTTTCTAGGCATTAGCATTAACATTCTTCCTTTCGCTAACAAGATGATGCCTTGTGTTGCCTCTTCTGCTCTCAAGACTGATAGTTCCATATATTTCCCACTTTCCTTTTGAAATGTATAATTGTTATTTAAGGTAACTTTGTGATGCAATGAGACACAGAGCTTTTTGCTCCAATCTAGTAAAAATGTTACAATGACTTTCTTTCATGACTGAATAGTATTTCTCTGTATGCATGTACTTCATTTTCTTCATTCATTTATCAGGTGGAACTTTAAGTTGTTTATACCTCCTTATTTTTTCTGTACAGAGATTTGATATCAGAGTCTCAGTCTGGCTAGGCAGGCACCCTACCACTAAGCCATACTTCTTGCACTAGTTACTTTTGAGGTAAGGTATTGCTTCCTGCCCAAGAACATACCTAGACTGCAATGTAGCTAGGATAATGGGCAGATGTTACTACACCCAGCTATGAGCTGACAAGGGATTGCAGTAGAGCTGGCCTGGATCTTCTATAGTTTCAATCTCAGCCTCCTGGGTAACCAAGATTGGGAGCTTGAGCTCCTAGCACTTGAAAGGTTTTTATTTTTTATGTTTATTTTTTCTGCTTCTCAAAGACTGTGACCAATAAACGTGGGAGTGCAGCTATCTCTTAAGCATGCTAATTTTATTTAGACATATATATATATATATATATATATATGTATATATACAGGAGTAGGAGTACTAGACCATAGAATAATTGTGTTTCTAACTTTATGAGAAAACTCAATTGAACTGCTGTATGCCGGTGATAGGCAAGGGGTCCTTTATTGGCACATTTTTACTGTTAGTTGTTGTTATCTTCAGGGATTTGTTTTTTTGATAATAGCCAGTTTGGGATTTTCTCAGTCTTTTGTATTTCCATATGTATTTTCAGGTCAGCTTGTCAATTTCTGCAGAAAACACACTGATAAGGATGTGCTGTATCTGTACATCATATGTTAAGAATATTGCATCTTTCAAGCTATTAACATGGGCTTTCTTAGTATTCATTTGGCCATCATTTTTTCCAGGTGATTATTTTTTTTTCTTTTTCTTTTTTTTTATTAGAGTGAAAATACCATATAGAGGGGTTACAATTACATGGGCAAGATAGTGAGTACATTTCTTATCAAGCATTGTTGCCTCCTCCTTTGTTTCCCCTTCCCATCCCTTCCCCTCTCCACTCTCCGACTCCTAAACCCCCACCACCACTAACCCCCCTCCCACCCCACCCCCCACCTCACCAAAGTTGTAAAGTTCATTTTTCGACATAATGATTTGTACATCTCATTGTTGCAATGGGTCCACCTGTATCCCTATTTAAACAGTTTGTTTTTTCCCTTCCCCTCCACAAATTATACCGACATCAAATACAGTGAAAGCAGAGCTTATACCCTAGGGGAGGTACATACAAAGCAACAAAGAAATCATCTTATAAATATGTTAGAAACAATTGCAAGAAAGAAAAAAATTTGAATCCTATCTTGGGGTTCATTTCGCCTAACATCAACTTGTCTGACAGTTTCTGTTTGTCTCAGACATGTACTGGTTATTGCAAATAAGGGAAACCATGGGACCTATATTTCTTTGGGCCTGGCTTACTTCCCTCAATATAATTTTTTCCAAGTCTTTCCATTTCCTAACAAATTGGGCAATGTCATTCTTTCTGATGGAGGCATAGAATTCCATCATATATATCTACCACATTGCCCAGGCCCTGAGTTCAAAATTCTAAACAGTAAAATATTTTAAAAGCAAAAATAATAAAAAGTAAAATAAGGATGGAGTTGGTGTAGCGCAGAAACAGACAATAGAACAAGGTAAGAACAATGCACTTAACTGAGTGAGTTAAATGTTTTTAAATGACTGGAAGCAACCAGGTAACATAACAAGGGGTTTTGTTTGCTTGTTTTCTGTGCAATGATAAATTCATGTTAAATATTTATTTAATTTCAAAGGTAATTACAATGCAGACTTTTCCTGAACTTGGTGGTTAAGTGATCCATTTGAAATAATTACATTGATTATTGTCAACTTTTCATTTTATTTTAAATGTATCTTCTCTGGTAATAGCAACAATTACAACAGACTTGCACTGAATATATCTCCTTAGCATGATTCTGCTTCCTATTCCTCATTTGACACTGATTACCTCTGTGACCTTAAACAAATCTCTTAGCGTTTCTTACAATTTCATTTACTGAATAATGAGAGGATTGGACTAGCTTTCTTTAGTTTTTATCGCTTTTGACTGCTGGAGATAACTCTTACTTTCTATCCGAGCCAAATACACCATTTAACTTTATGAACTTGGACTTAAAAGAAATTGGCATGAGACAGGGGCCATGTCTGGCTGGAAAGGTAGCAACAAGAAGCCCGTGAATCATCATAAGAAACATACCAAGGAAATGGGTAGGATTAATAACGCTTTCAAGTAAAAGCAGGAAGAAGAAAATAAACTTGAGAAGCTAAAAGTGAATACCACAGGAAAACCCTCCCACCCCCACCCCCCACCCCAGCCGCAGGTGAAACTAAGAAATCTGGCAAAAAGTAAGCTGCTCCTGTGTCACTGATGATGGTGACCCTTGATTCCATTCCAATCAAACAATTGGATTTTTTGTCATAACATCTCCTGTAGGAAGAATGAAATGCTTTCTGGGAGTCTAGGTACATCAAGATGAACTTTTACAAAATAAACAGAAGAGGAGCTTAGCACAGAATTAAAAAAAAATGTCAAGTCCATGAAGCAATTGTTTTATTGACTAGTCGTGTGAAATGGAAGCCATGTCATGGTTCTTACTGTCAGAATTGGACAGGGTAATAGGAAAAGGACTAAAAAGATGCAAAACTAATCAGTCTACATTTCTAGAGTACTTTCCATTTTGGATTTAGTTCTGTGCTTATTTGACAACACACGCATGTTTTCTACTTGTGAGAAAAGATGTAGCAAAACGTCTAACCAATCTCCCAATCCATGATTATACTCAGCTGCTCCCAAATACATTTTCAGAAATAGCATCCCAGCATGGGCTGGGATGTAGCTCAGTGGCAAAGTGCTTGCCTAGCAAGGGCAACATCCTGGGTTCAATCCTCAGTATTGAAAAAGAAAAGACAAAAAAATGTAAAAAAAAAAAAAGAAATAGCAGAAAATAAAATGTAAAAAATAGCTGTCATTAAACTGAGACAAGTGTCATGAAGTATAAAAATACTGTGCTTGGACTTATTCTAAATTCAACTGAACTGAGTGGGCCTTTAAACAAATCCAATTACTGATTTGAATATTTGTTACATTTAAATTATTATAGCTACAAAAAGAAGCATTGGATAAGGATGTACTTAATAACAATATCTAATCAGCTTGAGGGTAGTCAGCCACTTGTTTATTCATGAAGATTTAATTTAAAAAAACAATTGTGTGTATACTTTTCCTAGGCATATTCCTTCATTCTGGTCTATGTAGCATATAAGTCATTTTAGAAATATACTAGTTGATTTCAGTTGCTGTGCCAGAGAATTCTAAATAAGACAGAAAAGATTCCACTTTTCTATAATTGCAAGAAGTGTACAATGACCATTAATTTCTTGATTTCATGCTAAATTGTCTAATCAACAACATGGACATTTATCCTGCATATGTATAGGATAGAAAGCTGGGAAGGAATAACTATCATTTAATATAAGTTTTTTATATAAATTTTTTGTAGGTAAATATGGCAAGCCAACTGTAATTTCTACTTGGACCATATTTACATTACATGGAAGGAATAAATACCAAAGATTTACTGAAGTAAAAGTGCCAGATGTTGATGAATATTTGGTAGGACCCCAAAAGGATGTTGTAATGAGTTGCTTTTGGCTGGAAGGGGCGCATCTCAAAAATGACTTAAAAATATGGTTAAGACCAAGTTAATTCCAGTTTCCTGAAGCCCTAAGTTCTTAGAGTTTGCTCTGCTAATCTTAGCTGATTATCAGACTGGCTCTTATCTAGCCAGAAGATGGTTGTGCCCTTCCTTACACTACAGCCTGCTACATTATTCCTATCAATCCATGGATACATGATCATAATTTCCATAATTAGTACACTCATTCTTCACACAATTCCTATTTTCCTTGTTGGTGAAAACACAAAATGTTTTCCGATCTAGTAATGTTGTTCCACATAAGATTTTTTTCTGTCTAATCATATTAAAATAGTAGATATAAATAAGTCAATGAAAGTCAAGTATTATCACTATTAATTAGCATCACCTAATACACATCTCCCCTGGGAGAAAGTAAAGAAGAGGAGAAAAAGAGATTCTTCTTCACTGGAAGACAGTGGTTCTTAGTAGAACAGCTGGGTCATGCTGGCTTCTCCTGATGGATTTATCAACTTATTGTGTCTGCGCACTGAACAAGTAGGAAAAAAGCAGGTATTTTAGTAATCACTGATGTGCTCATTTCAGTATGGTTGGTGCCCATGCTTGTCTAGGCTCTGCTTAACTATAACTCAAAGGCATTGCCCTTAGGAGCCTCCAAGTCATGCTTTCTCCCAATTTTTTTATTGTTCCATTGTTAGGCCAGTTCACAGCTTGTGCTCAACTAATCACAAAGATTTCTTCTGGAAATTCAGAAATTCTTGAGCTCTTGCTGTTTCCCTCTGAAGGAAAGGAAGGAGTGGTTGATTGGCTTGTTTACCCACATCTTCCTGGCTCACCTCTTTCAGTAGGCTGACTCCAGAAATCTTCATATGAGAAATGCATAGTCTGGAATATATACCCACTTCAAAAGTTTCCTGCACAGACCTCAGTGCACCTTGGTTGAGAACCAGTTGGTTTTACTGGTATGTTAAGTTAGGGCTTCAGAGTCGAGAAGCCAAATGCTAACTTCCTCAAATGCTGCCTTTTCTAGACTATGGTTCTCTCTTCTCCCATCCCGTCTCTTGTTTGTACTTCCTGTGGCAGGGTTAGGGTAGGACAGGGACAAGTCAATCATTTTGTTGCAAAGTCTCAGAATCTACCTATGAATCCTCTAGCTTGGGAGATGGTCTTGAGAGAGGAAAAGCACTGGTACCTGTGTGGTATTCTAAGAAATTATGCACACAAAACTTATTTTTTAACTTCTCTTGCTATAGGAGGCCCTTCTCTATTATATGTGTGCTTTATGGAGAGGCTCTTCTTCCAGGTACTCTGCATTTTAAACAAGATCCCCAAGTAATTTCTACATATTTTAACACATTTAAAAATCGTCATTTTTAAAGTTTGATCAGTTTTTGAGGATTCAGCCCCCAGAGAAGCTAATTAAAATTTGAAAGTAAACATACAAGGAAGTCGTATGTACTCTGAGAGGAAAATATGTCCATATATTGAAAGAGATTTGTAACCTCCAGGTAGAATTTATGAAATACCAATCTAAATATGTTCTGGTTATATCCCAAACTTTAAAGACTGAAGAGGAAAACATTGCAAGCTTTAAGGAAGAAATAATAACTTATAAAAAGCTATCTGGCAAGAGATATATCATGTTGATAAGAGCAGAAAAACCATCTCCTGAAGTCAATTTCTCAGATGCCCTCAGCCCTGGGTGCCACCCTTACTATCAGCCTCACAAGAGACCCAGAACTGGAGCTACTCCGGCAGATTCCTGGCCCACAGAAACTAGGGAACTTTGATATGAAGTTTTAGCAATTCGTATTTTCACTTCAAAGACCATGATGAAGAACTGAGAAAGTATGGAAGGAACTTTGCTATTGTTTTTATTATCTGATTCAACAACTATGTTAGAAGCTTTTTTCTCATCATTATTTTAGTCTTGTTGGTGTTGGTTTTTGTATTTTTTTTCTTTTTTGAGATAAAGGTTTTGCTATGATGTCCAGGCTGCTCTTGACTTCTGAGCTCAAGTGATCCTCCTATTTTAGTCTGTGAAGTATCAGGAATTACAGGTTTATGCCATCACACTTAGATCTGTTTTCTTAATTTCAGTCTTCTTATTTGGATATTTCTGCCTAGATCATGAGGTCTTAGCTTTACCTTCAGATTTAATCCCTGCTGTGTGCTTGAAAACTAGTCTTTAAATTCTTGCACAACTATAAATGACTTCATTTTACTCAGATAAATAAATAGTGTATTATTTGAGTATTGCATCTCTGATATCCATTCACCTTCCTTAGCAGTCTTTTTTTCTGCTAACCTCTAGCTTCTCCTGTTCTCCTCCAATAGATGGTTATTCTTTTTTTCTTTTTCTTTCTTTCTTTCTTTTTTTTTTTTGTATGCCAGTCCTGGGGCTTGAACTCAGGGATTGGGAACTATCCCTGGGCTTTTTTTTCCCTCAAAGCTAGAGTTTTGCCACTTGAGCTACAGTTCTACTTCCAGCTTTTTGGTGTTTAATTGGAGATAAGATTCTCCCAGATTTCCTAGCCTGGGATGGTTCCAAACTTCAGCTGCTTGAGTAGTCAAGATTATAGTCATAAACTACTGGCACCTCTTGATTTTTCTTTTATCTAGTTTTAAGTCCCTTTCATGCTACCTTATGGAAACTTTGACCCAGAGGAAGAGCAGATCTTGATCAGAATATAACTATCTCATATTCTGCTATATTCATATAACTGCTATATATTCTCTTTTTTCTTTCCTTTCCTTTCTTTCTCCTTCCTTCTTTCCTTCCTTCCTTTCTTTCTTTTTTCTTTCTTTCTCTCTCTCCCTCTCTCCCTCCCTCCCTCCCTCCTTTCCTCCCTCCCTACCTTCCTTCCTTCCTTCCTTCTTTCCTTCCTTCCTTCCTTCCTTCCTTCTTTCTTTTGCTTTTTTTTGTTGTTGTTGCTCCTGGGGCTTTAGTTTCAGGCTTGAGCACTATCCCTGAGCAGTTTTGATCAAGGCTAGTGCTCCAACACTTTGAGCCATAGCACATCTTCCAACTTTCTGGTGGTTAATCGGGGATAAGACTTTACCTCAATCTTTCAAAAATACCTACAAAAATATGGGCATTTTATTCCCAATTAAATGTGCCATCCTATAATCCATTGGCATGCCATACCAGTTACAAATTTACATTTCTATTTTTTCTAATCTAAATCAATTAATATGATGGTTGCTATGAAATAATCTAGTCCAAAAGTTTCTAGTAGTAAATGCAGCTTATTTCTGATTCTAACAAAAAGTTCATAAAGATATATGAGGGAAATCAATAGAATCTGTCTTATTTGTGAAACATTTTTCGGAATACCTATAACTAGGTAAGAACTATTTAAATTTACACCCCTCTTAAATAATTGTAATCTAAAGATAAATTTATATTTAATACCAGATAAAGATAGACACATGAATTCCAATAGAATTGGGAATTCAAACAATACACAACTCTGCCTCACACTGTGTGTTGATCTATTTGGAGCTAGACAAATATTTAATATCATTTTCCCCATTTTTCCTTTTTGCTAAGTTCTAATGACTTCATTGACAATGTCTTAGGGCAAAATGGTAAAAATTAAGTTAAAGTGTTTCTTTTCTATGAAAAAAAAATCTCTCAACTCTAGTTTAAAGAGTGAATCAAATGGAAAAGATAGAGGGGCGATTCTGATGAAGATGCATTGTATATATAAATGGAAATGTCAAAATGAAACCCCCTTGTACAACTGCTTTTGTGAATCATTAAATCACACTATTTTGTTAATATCAAATACATAAACAAAACAAGTTCAACCAGCCCTTATTCAAAATATTTGCACCAGTCGTTTCCAATTAATCTATATTGTTTAGATGTTACTAATCTCTTCCCTCTTCTCTTCTCACATAACTTTAGGAATTTCCTCCTGGATTAATAAGGTTCATTTTGACACCAACATTGTCTCCAAAATTGAAAATCACCCTTGACATGCTGTCATTCAAAGTGTTCATCTATTGAAGCATTTCACAAAAATCAACAATATTTGTCCAATAGATCCAAAATAGTGTTAATTACATTGTTATGTTTACTGTCTTTGTGGTTTATCATGGCAGGTCGTATGATTTTGATTCACCAAACTGAAGCTCGAGTTACTGAGTGACTTACTCACCAATTGCCAGACCCACCAGGTCAATAAATCAAACTCAAATGTGAGGCTCTGCCTACACTAAGAAGCAGTAATTCAAGAAATGATGCCTTGACTTAGTTAAAATAATTGAAGTTATATAAGAATTTAAGAGAATGAATAGTGTAGTTTGACAATGAATTTGCACTCAATATTTTCAATGCATCAAGGCTTACATATTCAATAAACAGAGCAAGCAAAGGAAATTCTTGAAAAGCTCACTAGACGGACAAAAAAGTGATACATGAAGAAACCAAAGCTTAGTTAAGACACAAAGTGTTGATAGAAATCTAAGCATGTTATTGGTATCTTGATGTTATAGCCTATGACACAGAAATTTTACTTGGAGTATATGTCCCAGAGAAATTCTTGAACTGATGTTCCTAAAGACAATGTAGAGACATGATCCTAACAGTCTTTTTTAAACAGTAGATGCTAAAAATATATCACACACTCATCAATATAGAAACTAATTTGGAGAATAAAATGTTGAAGGGGAAAAAATAAAGCAATATACAACCTTCTACACTTTTCACAAATCTCAAAACATGTACTAAATACATATTATTTACACACGTTTTTGAAAAGTTGAGAGTATGAAGTACAAAATTCTGAACAGACAATACTACTGAGATCAAGAAGGGAATAATGAAAGTGAATAGAAAAACACAGGGTCCAATAGTAAAACCAGGCTTTTCTTATTTTTTTCTTTTCTCTTCCTTCCTTCACTTTTTTCTTCTTTTCTTTTTTGTTTGTTTCCAAACTTATTTTCCTTTAGTCATAGTATACTATGTTTCTTTGCATTTTCCATATATTGTATAGTATTTGTGTGTGATAGTCCTTTAAATGTTTTTTAAATATCTGAGTGGAAGATAAAATAGCTGGATTTGAGGGAACATTACTTTTGATTAGAAGCTAATGCTATTTGAAAAAAATTGATAAGTTTTATATTCACATAAACCAACAAAAGCTGAAGATTTCACCTTTTAAAAAAATGAAAAGGCATGTAGAGGAAGAAGCAGGGTGTTATGGTGCATTTGTAGGCTTTGAAATAAAGCTATTTCCATGATCTATTTGCTCTAGATTTGCAAGCGGGTGTATCTTCTAGAGTGTGGACAAACACAAGACACTTCTGGGAAGGTTTGCAGGAATATACAGCACTTGGAAGTAGATGCCCTTTCCGTTTCACTGGAGAATTGATGGCTTTATTCCATTTCACCTTATGGAAATGCATCCTTGTACATTTGATCATCGCTGACAGTCTGCAGCTTGACTTTCCTAATCAAATCCCGAGCGAGAGCAGACGAAGATCCTGCCCCCCCTCTCCTCCTCCTCGCCTGTGACCCCCAGCCCGGCCACCTTAGGAAACGGGCGGTGGGCGTGGCTAGGCGGGCCCCGCCCCGCCGCGCACCTGATGGTTGCCCTAGCAACCCAGCCTTGCGTGACTGAAGCTCACAATCTGCCAAGTCTCTGCGATCCTATCCCGCCACCCCCACCCACCCTGAGCTCATCATCTGGTGCCGCGCTCACCCTCAGCGGGCCCAGGGCCCATGGACACACACACCCTGTCCTGCTGCCCGCGTGCCAGCCCGCCTGCTCTACCCACAGGGACATCATTCATTTCCCACAAGCTAAGGTGGGCTCCAAAAGCCCAAGGTGGTGGCTGGGATCCGTGCTGGGCAACAGAGGAAGAGAGCCCAGGACTCCCCCAGACATCCTCCTGGGCTGAAGGGCGCCTGTGCCTGGAAATCCGAGGCTCTTGATTGTCCAGACTACTAAAAGGTGAGAGGAGCATCTTCCACGTTACCACCTAGCCTTGCCTTAATAGATTTCTACAGCAGATAAACAGTCGCTTGTGGGTGGAGCCCAAACCCAGGTTTATTTATTCATAGCTAAGTCTCGGGCAAGCATGATCTAGTTTCCTTTTCAACTACCCTCAGGAAGTGGGTTCGCAGATGAAGGAACTGAGGATCCTATTTAGCAGGTGACCTATCATACAACTGGCTTGTGGAAGTAATGATGCAAAAAAGGAAGAATCGCCACAGATTTCTCCCTCCAATCCTACACTCCACTGCCCAAAATTGCCTTCCTCTAGTTTTCTTTCTAATGAATCTACTCTAGCTCTCTCTTAGACCCCACTTAGAATCTGATGATCCCTATGAATATCTCCCCATGGAGGAAAAAAAAAAGATAACTTGAACACAAACACAATAGCACCGATTGCCATATAATTTCAGGATATTCACATTCCAAACATGGACCTTGAGTCAAGACATGTTATTCAATTCCAATATCTTGTGAAATTGTCCCTACAGACAGTGAGTAGAAGTGACCCTGATTCTGGAGGGAGAAAGATACAGCTATGTGTGCATGTGAGGACCTTCCTACTGATTAAACTATATACACCTCATCATTTACAGGGTGCTTCCCAAGTCTGGAGGGCAGGACATTTTCTTTCCTCCTGGGGCATGAGTGTTAGCATTTGGTCACTCTTATAATTAATTGCAATGGATACTACAAAGGACCTCTCTTTAGGTGGTAGGCATACAATCTTTGGTAAACAGAGCCATTGTAGCTTGATTTGACAGTGTCTCACATACTGCCATTTTTTCTCCCTTGGGATACCATTAAAGTGTCTTACTAGGAAGTCTCTGTCCTCACAAATAAGATGGCATTCATTTGGTGTAAGCTATTTAGGAGCTTCTTAGTATATTTTATGTATGTATGGAGTTGACACTGCACCTCAAACCATAAATAGAAGCAGAAGTACATGTCACCAAACCAGGCCACAGAGGCCCAAGTTTTACTTGGAGAGTGTTTATACAAATGGTCTATCTTACAAGCTGCCTTCTCTAGTTTCCTAGTCTACCATATGTTATAAACTAATTGAAGGGTAGAGAGAGGCTACAGCAAGCAGGACAAAACCATTGTTAAATCAAGAAAAAATGCATATACATTTATACCTCACTCAGGAATGGATAGCTATAAGCTAGAACAGGTAAAACATTATTACTAGCATCTTAATGGTGATTATAAAGGTGTTTCACATTTTTATGCTTAAAAATATGTATGTAAAAATGATGGGAGTGGGACTCCTGTCTGGTCTTATGTGTGCTATATTTTAGGAGAATTTGTAGCATTTATCTATTAAGAGTGGATTACATGGGACAGTTGTGTAACAGTGGGGCAGGCTGGAAGACAGTGGAAATGATGCGGCCAAACATGGTAGAATGGGGGTTGATGTCAGGACATGTACTTGAGGTGAAGTTGACAAAATTTGCTGATGAATTTAAAGAGAGAAGGGAAAGACTCTTCTTTGGGACCCCTCTTTAAATGCAGAGTCTCACGACTTTCATGATGTGCCTTTCACTCTCAAATGAACTTGCTGTGTTTTTTTATTCAAGAAATTACTAAAAAAAAAAAAGAGCAAGAAACTCTATAAAGGAAATAAAAGAAACTCTTGTGTTTTCAATCTAAGAAGGCAGACAGATGGATGAACTATTATCAGGAATGGGAAAATGGAGGAGGTCAGGTGATATCAAGAAAACGGCTCTGGTGATTGTTTTCTTTGTTGTACAGAAGCTTTTTAATTTCATGTGATTTCCTGAGTAACTGGAATCTGACTCAGGAAGAGTCAGATTCCAATCCTGCATCAGGAAGTGTTTGGCTTATGTTTTCATGTAATACTTTCAGGCCTTACATTAAGATCATTGATACATTTTCAGCTGAGAGTGTTAGTGCTCACCTGCAATCTCAATCATGGGAGATTGAGGTCAAAGCCTGTTCCTGTGCAAAAAATTAGCACATGCAAGAAATGACTGAAGCAGAAAGGTCTCCAACAAACCAGAGGCCCTGAATTCAAGCTGAAGGACCCAACTACAAACATTCTTTGTTCCATTTTGAATAGCTATTTTTGTAAGTGATGGAGACAGAGATCTAGTTTCAGACTTCTACTTGTGCTTTTCTCAACACCATTTGTCTTTTTCCCTAATATATGTCAAAATAGATTGCTTTCTCAGAAATCCTTTGGCAAAACAGATTCCTATATATGAAAATGGAACCACGTAACTTGAAGGGAGACGTGGTGGTTTAAGATAGATGGGGGAGGGTTATGGAAGAAGCAATATTGATGCACTGTGCTTATATTTGATATGTTGAATTGAAATCCCTTTGTACAACTACTTAAAGATAAGAAACCATAAATGTAAAGTATCAGAAGGCTTTAGCTCTGTGGGCATATGTCCAGATCTTCTGTTCCATTGGTCTTCATGTCCATTTTTGACAGTATGATGCTGCTTTGTTATTATTTTGGTTTTGCCCTCACTGGGTTTGAGCTCAGGGGTCTTGCACATGGCTTGCTTACTCAGGGTGGCTCCTACTACTTGAGCCACAATACTTAATTGCAAATGGAGTCTTGTAGACTTTTCTGCTGGAGTGGCTTTGAACAGAGATCTTCTAGGTCTCAGCCTCCTGAGTAGCCAGGATTACAGGCGTGATTCACCAATGCCAAACTAAAGGTTATGACTCTGGATCTATACCATAGGAAGTCAGGTATTATGATTCCTCTAGCACTGTTGTTTTTTGCTTGGAATTGTTTTGAGAATTTGGAGTCTTTTGTGCTTCCATATGAATTTTAGAATTGATTTTTCTATTTCTGTGAAATAATGATATTGGGGTTTTTGATGAAGATTTGTTTGTCTGTAGAATGTTTTCAATAATATAGCGATGTTCATGATTGATTCTGCTGATCTATTAATGAGAAGTTTTTCCATCTTCTAATGTATTTTGTTTTCTTCTAGTTATATAATTTTCCCTGTACAGGTATTTTACTTTTCAACATTAGGTTTACTTCTGGGATTGATATTCTGATTTCTTCCTTAGCCTGTTCATTATTGGTATATAGGAAAACTACTGATTTTATATGTTGATTCTCTATTCTACTATTTTGCCAAAAGTGTTTATCAGATGTATGAGTTTTCAGTGACTTCTTTAGTGCATTTGATCTTAAGGTCTTTTAAAAGATCATACTTTCTGTTAAAAAAGATAGTTGACTTCTCGTTTCCTTCTTGCATTATTGCTTTGTCCAAAAAAATCAAGCACCCAGGCCAGTACTGGCACCAAAAACAACAAGCAAACAAACAAAAAAAAAAAGAATTGAAACATTATATTCAAAAGCAGGGGAGGGGAGACAAGAAAGATCAATAGAGAAGGTGATTCGACCAAAATGCACTATGCCACAATGGAAATGTCATGATAAAACTGCTTTGTACAATTAATGTACACTAATAAGAAACTGAAAGAAGTGGAGCTGTGCCTAACAGTAGTAGAAGGCTCGCCTTGAGCGAAAAAAGCTCAGGAACAGTGCCCAGGCCCTACGTTTAAGCCCTATGACTGACAAAAAAAAAAGAAGACAAAAAATGAAACTGAAGGCTAAAAAATAAAATGAGAAAAGGAAAGGCTACCCCAGGTATCATGATGTGCAGCCAGGTTTGGGACACTGTTGTTGATGCTCAGGGAGAGAATGTCCAGATTGTTATTTACCAGCTATGTGACATTGGGTCAGACAGGAACTTTTCTATGCTTCCCACGTTCAGATGGAAAGAGTGAGAGCACCTAACTCATATGACTATTGTGAGGATTAAGTGACTTAACAGAAGCTCATTTAGTAAATGGTTACCATCAATACATTAATACAACACTTGGAGGCTTAAAAACATGGCAGTGGACCAGATGTATACTGTGTATGTGTACTATGATAATTTTAACTTCTAAATTAGTCATAGCAAGAAATGAACAACTGTAACTTATAAGGAACTAGGACAATGGAAATGATTTTTTTAATGTTCTGAGTTCTGCTGCTCAGTCTATTACACAAATGAGAATTAAGAGAGTAGATGAGTGGATAATAACGTTTGAACTCTTTGGAGATTCATCAATGGTTACATACATCTGAAATATTATGTCAAAAATTGAGCTGAAAGTAGGCTTAGTCACTTAGGGAGTTCCTGAGGATTAAAAAAAAAATCAAGAACTCTGACAACTGAGTAAAATGTCTCACACTGTAATCCCAGTACTCAGGAGGCAGATTGGGAAGATAAAGTTTAAGGCTAGCCCCAGAGGAAAATGTTAGTGAAATCCCCACATCAATAAACTAGGAATGTTGGTACCAGCCATCCCAGCTATGAGAGGGAGGTAGAGATAGGAGGATCATGGTCCTAGGCCTACTGAGTGAAAAAACCAAGACCCAACTAAAAAGGCCAAAAGTTTTGGAAGTATTGCTTCATTGATACTATGCCTGCCTAGCAAGAGGAAGGCCAGTTCAAATACCAATACCACAAAGTAAGATGGTGAGGGGACTCCTGATGACCGTTCCCAGGCCATTGCACAACCACAGAGAGATGATTAGACAGCCAAGAGACTGAGAAGGAATAGGTGTGGAATGAGACCCAGGCCATGGGGACAGATGCTCTGACTGCCTAAACAGACGTATTTGAAGAAGGAGTATAGAGGGTCAAGATAACACTTTCCTGCCACAGAGAATGAAGGTGAGGGGGGTCCGTTTGTGGGGGAATTCTGTTACAATAAGAGGAGGGGAGACTAAGTCTGGTAAGAAGAAAACCACCTGGCAAACCAATGCTCATTACAGTGGAGGATTGTTTAGAAATATATTGAACTTTATGCCAGCTAAATATTTCTTTATATATAACTCTCATTTTTGAAGTTGGTAGTAACAAGTTATGATAAACATTCTACAGGCAATAAACTCTCTTCCTAGAGGTTTAAAAAATGTCGATACTTAATGATAACAAGGGTGATAAAATTAACCCTGTGTTGTTTGTTTTCCTTTTTTGTGTTGCTGCTGCTGCTGTAGTTTTTGTTTAAGCCCCGGAAACATTTTCAAGAAGCGGATCAAACATGGCTTTAGCAAATAGGAGACTTGAGAACCTGCAGGTCTACAAAGTTCTTCAATGTGTTCGCAACAAAGACAAGAAGCAGATAGAGAAGCTGACCAAACTTGGATACCCTGAACTGATCAATTTCACAGAGCCTATTGATGGACTTAGTGCCCTGCACTTGGCCGCTGTTGCCAATGACATTGACATGGTCACCTTTCTACTTGGGCTTGGCGCTCACCCTGATGTACAAGACCAAATGGGCTGTACGCCGACGATGAGGGCTGCAGAACTGGGCCATGAGTTGTCAATGGAAATGTTAGCCAAGGCAAATGCTGATATGACTATAGTTGACAATGAAGGAAAAGGTAACAGCGCCAGCTTTCTATCTAGCAAAATGCAATTCACTTTGCAGCCAGGAACTAATAAAGCAGATACCTTGATTTTTTTTCAGTTTTAATACTGAATTACACACTGTTTTTATATGAAAGGCTAGATTCTCACTCTTGTGTGTAAGGGTGGTACTGCCTCCTCATAATTGAAGAACAATTTATGTATATCTTAGGGAAAACATTCTTGAGAGTTCGCTCATTGAAAAAGAAAATTAGAAGTGAGTTAATTTGTGTTTGGTGGTTTCTTTTATGTGGCAAGAATGATTAATATCTCCTACATACACTAACATTACCACAACCATCCATTTAAAATATAAAATCTTAGAACACTTAGAAAGTATGAGGTCCCAAACTCAAACCCGAAGACCATCAGAGATGGAGAAACAGATAGATGATAGATGATAGATGATAGATAGATAGATAGATAGATAGATAGATAGATAGATAGATAGATAGATAGATAGATAGATAGATGGATAGATAGATAGAGGTAGGTAGGTAGGTAGTAGATAGATAGATAGATAGATAGATAGATAGATAGATAGATAGATAGATAGATAGATAGATAGATAGATAGATAGATAGATAGATAGATAGATAGATAGATAGATAGATAGATAGAGATATATGATAGAGACAGACAGACAGACAGAAAATTTTATTTGAACAAAAGATTCCACACATTTAGAACCTTGCATAGTACTAGGTTTAGGACTTCAGATGGATTTTATGGAATCTCCCTAGCAGTCTTATATAGAAAAGACTCATATTTGGGAGCCTGTGGTTACTAGCATAAACTCCAACTTTTAGTATCAGTTTTTTCACATATCTGGAAACACAGTGTTTTGAGGATTATTTGGTTGAATAGCTGTACGTCCAAGTCCCATTTCAAGACCATGGTCTGGGTGGTTTTGTTAGGCCTAAGCAGAGTAAGAGTTAAGCCAGCCTCATGAAAATCACCAAGATAACACTAGTAGTGCTTAATATAAATTGGTAGATTTAATCAGTTGTCCCAGGGAATTGCTACAAGTACAAAGCCATTAACATCAACACTAGAGAAATGAATCCCCTTTTACTGCAATAATGTTTGCTGACAGGAGTGAAATCTACTTTCGTAACTGTCTCCAGAGTTGAGACTTGATAGATGACTTGCTTAAAACAAAAGGAGAGGACAAAGAAAAAGAAAATTTATTTAATAGAACCACATAACAAAATAAGCTTCAGATGCATTTAGAGGTCAAATGTACTTGGGTTTTAAAAAAGAAAACAAAGAAAAAGAACAGGCCCTTAAACCTTTGTAGAGTAGAATTTCTCAGTTTATTCCACAGACCATGAAATCACAGGGTTGTTAAGTGCTGTTAAGCACATGAAAAGTTAGTTCTATTATGGAATCTATTTAGCGATCCAACCAATTGTACAATCTTAAGCATATTTTCTTCACATTGTTGGACCAATGATGGTATTATTTCCCATATTTATTTGATCATAAAGTAGGACATTAAAAACACTCCAAGTTTCATAGCATGTTTTGAAAAATTGTGCAGTGTATCAAAGTTTACTTTGTTGAAGTTTGAAACAAACATTTAAGTCACACTCAAAACATATACATATAAAACAGACATGCTCATTGAGAACTTTTATAGCATACAAATCTAAAAAAATGTAAGTTAAAATAGGAAACAAAGTTAAGTACCTACTTGTAATAAATACAAGAGACATTTAGTTAATTTACTAAACCTATCTATGTGAAGGACAGATGACTGGCTTGAGAACATCGCCAGACATAAGCACATGGAAACAAACTGAAAATATAAATTGAGAAAGATGCACAATCTTATTTCACTTATTAGCTGACTCAGCAGAACTCCCAGTTTGCCTGTGTCATACTGTCTCTTTCCCCTTATCAATGACCCTCGCTCACCTTGCAAATCCTTAGCTGATTCTTGCCAAAATGTTCTGCTTATTCCATAGTAATCTCTCTGCTACCAAAATCTTATTTACTGGAGACTGATGTGGCTCATGAACATTTTTTCTAAAGGATAAAACTGGTATTTAAATGCCTACATGGATCTTGGAACGATGTGAGATAGGTTCTATCTCACTAGGTCAAGCTAGGTCAAGATTTTAACTATGAATTGCTTTTGTCATTATTACAAGCAAATCCATTTCATTAGCATATGGCAGTTCTTAATGTTTCTCTGGAACCAGTATCCTTTTCTCAATCTTTAGATTCGGGTTTTTCAATTGAAGCAAGTTTTATTTTATTATATGGTATAATTTTCTGTTATCTTTATTCTTTTCTACTGACAAGTTCCATCTCTCTTTTTTTCCCCTCTCTAGACCATTTGAACTCATCTCAGTTACATTTTTCTTAATGTCTTCCTTCAGGTCTCTGACCATGTTGTTCACAATGTTTGCTCTACTTCTTTTTTTCCTGATTCTTATTTGACTTCCATTCCAGAGTTGTTTTAATTTTTTTTCCTACCATTTCTTTCTTAAGTTCTGCTGGCTGATTTCATCTTTTCCTTCTATTCATCTTCTTTTGTGTTCAGTTCTTTTCTTTCATGGTCTTGGGCTATCCTTGTACTTTTCTATTTTAGTGTCTTTTTCACCCTTCACATGCTGATATGCTTGTCTTATTGTTTGAATGAAGCCTCTTTTTGGAGTGAGAATACTAAAAGGTTAGTTTAGAGTTCATTGTTTACTCAGGATTTTACTTACCAACACTGTGCCCTGGGGTTAAAACAATATCCCTGACATGCAGAAGAGTTTTGACATGAATATATTGAGGGTCTGTATGTTGTAGGTCTTAAGTATGAGAAATGTAATGTTTTCCTCTCTTCAATGTAACCAAATCATTTGTCAAAATAGTAGAGACATTTTCCATCTCTTTGTCTTTTCTTTACACCAAGATTCTGCTCCAGACAAATGAATTCAGAGGGAACCCAGGGTGCCACCAGGAACCCTTGGTAGCACCCACCCTGCAGATTCCAAGAAGGGACTGTAGGAGCATAGTCTGTAAAAATACTAGACCCCGTGGTTGACCAGAACTCCCCAGGCCACATCCTAACTTTGCTATGTCAACAGAGAAATTAAGTATAACTTTGTGCTGAGGAATCGAACCCAGGGCCTCATGCATGCAAGGCAAGCGCTCTACCACTGAGCCACCTTCCCAGTCCTAACATTATCTCTATCAAAGATTTCTCTTTTGCCTTTCTGTCTTGGTTGTTTCAGAGGGGAAACATGGCAGATGTGCCTTTCCCTGCCATCTCTGTAGATATAGATTTAAAAATTATATATTTCTTATATATATTACGTATGCTGTTGATGAAGTAGTTTAAGGGGCTTCTATTTTTCTGCAGGTGTTTTGTTTTACTGCATCTTACCCACTAAGCGGCATTATCGTTGCGCTCTGATTGCCTTGGAGCATGGTGCAGATGTCAACAATGTTACCTATGAAGGAAAACCAGTATTTCTTCGAGCTTGTGAAGAAGCACATGATGTTAAAGATATGTGCATGACATTTTTGGAGAAAGGAGCCAATCCAAATGCTTTCAACTCAGTATGACTATTCCTGTGATTATAAACATTTCTTTATTCTATTATGGTTCTATTGGTATAATCTTTTGCATTTAAATATAGCAAAGTTATCTTGTTAGTTTACAGACTATTCACTTCATGTTGATTCAAAATGCATGGAGATGATTGTATTCTCATTATCTTCCTAGCTTCATGACTTGGCAGTCAATTACCTAATCATGCATACTGTCAAAATGTCATTACAGGAAATAGTAGAAAATAATTACTAATGCCTAAGAATAGTTTACTCTTCTGGAAAGAAAATAGGTACTTCTGCTATCTCTCATGGATGTGTGGTTTCCTCTCAACTGGGTATTTGGTTGCGTTTTCTTACACTTTCACCTCCAGACATCCACAAAATAGATTTTATTTTCACTAGAAAATAAATGTGATCCAATTTTAGCATATATTTTCTTTTTTTCACTTTTGCTCATCCTTCTCTGCAAGAAGCATACTTTTTTAGTATGATATTCTCACAGGATCATGCAGAATGATGTTGACGGTGATTTTAAACTTCCACATTCTAGACATTGAGCATTATAGTATTTACTTCATGTTTCCTCTTTCTTTTTTGACACTAAAAACCCCTTGGAATAGGGTAAAAAATATAAATGGAAAAAATATATATATATATATAAATGGAGATCAGAAATGGAGAACAACTTCTACCTGGGGTGAGGGTAATAGTTGGAGGAGAGAGTGTGAAGATGGAGGAGAGTGAGGGTGGTCCAAATACTTGATGTACACGTGTGAAAAACGGAACAAGGAAGTTTATTAAGTGTTGTTTGGAAAGGGAATAATGGAGAAGAAGGAGGGTGATAAAAGGGATGAGACTTCACCAGGAATAATATATGCATATATGGACATGTTGAAATGAAACCCTTGTGCAGCTCATTGACGCTAATAAGAACATAGAGAACTAAACTTGTAAATGAATTTGTGCCAAATCTGCAGTGCAGGTGCTTTTTGATGATGGCATGTATAACAGCACTGGTGTGTTCCATGCCCAGTCCACAGGTCGTACAGCTTTGATGGAGGCATCGAGAGAAGGGGTGCTGGAACTAGTCCGAGAAATCCTGGAACGAGGAGGCAAAGTGAATGCCTTCGACAATGAGAGACTCCACGCTGCCCATTTTGCTGCCAAAGGAGGCTATTTTGATGTAATAATCTGCTCTTCTGCTTTAAAAATGTGTTGCCAAAACTTTTTTTTCTCAAAAAGTTTATGTATTATGCAGTTGAATGTTCCTCTAAGTTTCCTTAATCCTTCCCATTTTAATATCCTCAAGTAATTCTTAAAATTTAACTTCAACCATATAAATCCCACCTTTAATTCAGTTGTATCTATTTGTGAATATATTCACTCTGAGGTTACTAATAATATTATTCTGTGTAGTTTTGACCAGGACAAATCAAAATTCCTGTCACCTGTTACTTAATTTTATTCCTCCATTACGTATTGGAATCTTAAATGTGGCATGATGGAACTGTGGAGAGGTTGACATCAGACCACATGCATCTCTCCTGGTGCTTTTGTGCATTTAATAATACACTGAATTCTAAATTCTAGCAATTCTGGCATCTTAGCAAAAGATATCTCATTGATTCAGTGCTATTGTAAATCAAAATAAGAAAATGTTATCCTGAATTTTTTAAATTTCTGCATTTCATCTAAAATGCCTTTAAATTTCCTCGAGTTTTAACTTATTGACCTTTATTTTCTCTAAGTCTCTTCCCTGTTGCGATAGGTACTGTGATGGGTAAAGAATTTATTCCCCTGACATTCTTTGCTATATTGTGAAGCTTCTTAAAGTACCTACATGTACCAAAATGATAGTGTTCCAGCTGATTGTAGGATTTTCAGCACTCCGGATCAATAATGGCTGATAGAACTTTGAAGATGGAAACATCCAATGCCTGAGTTATAGTATACACTACGGTTTTGAGTACTGAAAATATGGCTAGGAAACCTAAGGAACTAAACTTTTACTTTTTAAATTTTTATGTCAATTTGAAGTAGCTGGATTTTGCAGAGATTAAATATTCTATTACTAAAAGTACATTACTATTATTCTACAAAATTCACTGTTTATGTTGCAGATTTTGAAGCTTCTTTTTGCCTACAATGGAGACATGGGGATAATTGCAATGAATGGGAACACACCACTTCATTATGCTGCCATGGGTGGTTTTGCGGATTGCTGTAAATACATAGCTCAACGAGGTAAAAATGTCAGCAATTTTGAGCTTAAGGTGTTTATGGTTTACCCATGTCACAGATGAGTGAGGAATTTTAGCCAGACTCTTTAGCCAGTCTCATACCTTTTTCTATAGCCAAACTTCACTCATACATAGAAAGAAAACTGTATGTGTATCTTATGTCCTTTCCCACTGAATCATGAATCTAATGATATAAATGAAGAATATCCATCTCATTCAATCCTTTAGGTTACTTTTAATTTTCTAAGCTCATGACTTAGGAAATTTGATTTGATTCACTTACTTAAAAAGTAAGTCTAACAAAAGGCATGTATTGAAAATCATTTCCTTTGTTCTGAATTTTTAATTATTTTATTTAAAGGCATTGTTAATGCCAAATGCAAAAATATTTTTTTTCTAGAGATCTTGCAGTTATAGCAGAAAATAGCTTGGGGAAAACATAAAATAAAATGAAAAATTTTACAGAAAATTAATAATGCAAGCAGTATTTGTTATTTCAGCTTTTCTTGTAGCTCTGAAGTAGCTATTAGCTTGGAGATATGAACTCTATTATGTACGGTATAGCTTAATGAGTTTCTTAAAATGAAAATATTAGGAGCTAAGCTTAGAAATATGAATCTATTTGTTGCTAGTTAGCTATTTAATGAACCTCAAGGTTACCTCTTTATTAGAGATGGCATTGCATTCTGTTGAATTTTGTCTGCTTTATTCCAGTTCATGGGAAATAGGTAGA
The DNA here is from genome assembly GCF_000151885.1 of Dipodomys ordii. NCBI lineage: Eukaryota > Metazoa > Chordata > Mammalia > Rodentia > Heteromyidae > Dipodomys > Dipodomys ordii. Next base: position 5,900,558 of record NW_012267229.1, on the reverse strand, counting down.
AAAATAAAAAGCCCCAAAACTCCTGAATAGAGCAGAGTGTTCTGTTTTGCTATCCTCCACACAGGCAGAGAATCTGAGAAGTCACTGACACTTATCCTATACTATAAACATTAACATGAATAGCACTAACAGGCCCATATACCTAATAGTATAATAACTGACCCATTTTTCTTTCCTAAATATATTTCCCCCCCAAAATATACTATTTAACAAATAAAGAAAAAATACATAAAGTATAATTTTGCCCCCTCCAGTTGTCTCATTGGTCTTGTTTTCAAATAAAATACCAAGAGCAGTTTATCCTGACATTTAACTTTTCACATAGTCTGTTTCTAAAAATTAATACCCTTCCCACATTTAATCAACTTTTTTCAACATTACTGTATTGAATTATTTACTGGGAAAAATACCACCATATATGCATCCTATTATTTATGTATCTCACAGATCAAGTAACAGAAAGCATGTTGAAAAGCAAAGGGCCTGAGCATGGATTATACACAAAGGCCTTGCTCAGTGATGCAGAAAGTATCCATCTTCCTGGAAAAAAATCACAAAATTATTTCTAAATTAAGGTCTGAAAATACTCTGAGCTCTAAAGTGTATTTAGATGTACAAACACATCGCCAGATCCAGCATAAATTCCAGAACAGCAATGTTGTCTGCTACATTTTCAGCTTGAGAGTCTCAAATCCAAAAGACAGAGGTCCCAGAAATCTTTACCAATGCAATGCTTATCTCTGAATAAGCTCCCAGGGTTTATTTTAGCTTCTTCTGTACTCAAATGTAAAGCATTTTGACTCGTTGGAATTTTTTGTTCCCACATTAAGATACCTTTCTGTATTAGGTTCCTCTGTGGGTCCCCATTCCTGCTGCTAGAGCAATTTTACCTTTGTCCTTTGGTTATCTGTAGGGGATTGTCTTCAGGATCCAAAATCCTCCTAATTCCTTCAGTATGTGCATTTAACCTGCCCACTTGTATACTTTAAAATCATCTCTAGATTACTTATCATGCCTACATACATAATAACAAATAAAGGATTAAACTATAGTGCTTGGAGAATAATGACAAGGAAGAAAGTATACAGTTCAGAACAGCTGCAAGTTGTGTTCAGCTACTTTCTATTGTTAGTTGAATCCCTGGGTGTGGAGAGCTGACTGTAATCACAAGGGAAGAGACCCTAAGTCTGAAGTCAAAAGGAAAGAAGATACCTTAGGCTCTTGCAGATCATCAGATCATCGGCTGAAATGTTGAAGTTGTTTATCCATGGAAAAGTTTCTAAGTAGAAGGAAATTAGAAGAAGGGGCAAGCTAAAGCAAGTTCAAATCCTTTTACCTTTATTGTTGGACTGAACATAGAAAGGGTGGATTGCGAAATAGTAGATTAAAAAAAACTCCAGATACTTTAAATATGTCTAACTTATACACAAATTAAAAATCTGGACTCCTCAGATTTCATTAACTCAGATTTCTACTGCTAAGATTGTTCATATGATCTTATCACAAAACAATTAATTAGTACAAATTATTTTAATCTAATGGAGAGACATAAAATATTGCTTATAATTGTATATAGATTTAAAGTCTGCATCATTCAATAAGAAACAATCCTTTAAATATTCTGAACTAATTTGAACCTATATTATTTTTTTCCAAATTCCAGTATGCCCTTTTATTTCTGTTAGGTCTCCTTAGCAATTATCCAATATGTTATTTGAAATGCAGTAGTCCTTTGGTGCCCACGGGTATATGGTCAAGATCTTCTTTTAGTGTGCAAATTAAATGCACATACTGAAGGAATTGGGAGGATTTTGGATGTGTTCAGAATGCCTGCTTAATTCATTTTTCCCATAATGCCACTCAACTCCCACTAAACACAATGCCACCCTTCAATAATACTTTACTTTTGGGGTACTATTTTCTTTGTGGAGGTACATTTTCATAAAATTGAGAGCATATCATGCAACAATTTAAGCATAACTGACAGTAATAGAGGAGTAAGACCTTCCCTAAGCAATATAATACATGTGTGGCATTGATTTTGAAATTTCTTTCTGATTTTTAAACATATCTTATTTTTGACCACACTTGGTCAAAGCCACAAGTAATGAGTCCTGCAATATTTTCCTGTACATTGTTATCTGAAATACCTATCTATAGAGACAAGTGTAACAGATAGAAGTCAACCTAATCATTCTTAATTCAGATATAAGTCAACTTAACATTCTTAATTCACAGAGCTAAAATCTCAGGAGAAATAGTACAATCAAATTCCATAATTATAGTGGCCCAATGTGTTCTCTATGTGCATACAATTTGAAGACAAAGGGTTTTTTTCTGATATAATTTTTTAAACTATATTTTTTTAGTTGTCCTAAGGGGTTGAAGGCATGGCTCAGTGGTAGAGTGACTGCCACTTTGGGATTCTGATCATGAACAGTTTGCTACGCGTCATTTGTTAGGATTGCGAAGAGGTCTTGGCACTGTTCCTAATAGTAACGTTTCCTGTTTTAGGTTGTGACCTGAAATGGAAAAACTTAGAACACAAAACACCAAGAGCTGTGGCAAAAGATGGAGGCTTCAAGGCTGCAAGCAAAGAAATACGCCGAGCAGAGCGAATTGCTAATAAACTGGCTAAACAGGGAGACCAAAATCCCAACCCAGTGTGGGCCCTCAGACTGCACGACTGGTCGATAGAGCACGAGACTTTCCTTCGGGAAGCCTTTGCCATCGTGGACAAAGGCGATGGCACCATCAGCAAAGAAGACTTCGTGCAGACCCTGGAGGAAAGACAAAGCTTTGCGAACGCGGATCAGCTGGCTTTCGTAGCTCAACTGCATGAGAAAATCCGAGGAGGGGGAGTCAGCATTAACGATTTCTTTAAAGGAACCAAATACTTAGGCAAGGCTTACGTCTTGGGATCTTTTGGGCCAAAGAAAAAGAAGAAAGGGATGGGCAAAAAGGGCAAGAAAGGCAAGTTCGTGTTACCCCTCCCAATCTGCGTCATCCCCGAGCAAGCATTCCCAGGGCGGCCAGACGGTGGGCCACCCTATTACATGATCGAAGCCTACCAAAACCTGACGGACTGTGGCCGCTTTACCCGAGACGCCCCGCCAGAGCATCCCATCCAAGATGACTCCGTGTGGTACATTGATGATACCGGGAGGATATATTCAAACATTAATTTCATCACCAAGGCAGGAGATATGGCATCCCTGAAAAAGGCTTTTGAGTCCGGAATACCTGTGGATATGAAAGATAGGTACTACAAGACACCGCTCATGACGGCTTGTGCCAATGGAAACATAGATGTCGTGAAGTTTCTTCTTGAAAAAGGGTACGTGGTTTGGTGGTGCGAGGTTCACTTTTTTTCTTAAGTATTTATTTTTAATGCATTTTAATTTTGTTTTCTCGTAAAGGCGAAGTATCTAGGAGTTGCAGGTTTATAAGCCAAGTAAAGAGTACATTTCCTTTTGGACACTATCACTCCCTCTCTCTCTCCCAGTTTTTCCCTCTCCTCCACATCCACCTGCGGTTTAGTGCATGTTCGACACAGTGTCAAGTGAGTATGGCCGCTGCATTTGTTCACCCTTTTGCCCATGGGCTAAAGACTTAAAGAGAGACTTCTCAGAAGAAGTAAGAATGGCCAATAAACACATAAAGAAAGGTTCAGCATCTCTGGCCCTAAAAGAAATGCAAATCAAAACCACATGGAGATTCCACCTCACCCCAGTTAGAACGGCCATTATCAAAGAAAACAATAAATACTGGCATGGTGCTTTCCATTTTCATGCGTCTTTACACTTTGGGAAATAGAAGAGCAAAAGAAATAACAGCGCTAGAATCTGAGGAGCCCAGGAAAGGGCTTCATCGGTGAAGTCTACAATTAGGGTCCAGGTTAAGAAACATACAGGGCATGTGCACTAGGTAAGGGAGGGACACAAAGGTGAAGGTACACACTTTTTCACTCTGTTTGGGTGTCTTGTCTTCTGTGATGGATAGGACAACTCAGATTGACCTCAGAGGGTGTCCTGGATGGTGTGTGGTCACTTTTTAATCTGCCTCTTCTATTGTAAGGCTACCAACGTATCCTAACCATATCCTAACAAATAGCATGATGACCATAAGGTGACTAAGGACATATCTCAGTCACACTGACATTTGACAATGTCCCATTGTCCTTCTCCTGCTGTCTTTTATAAAAATTTTGCTTATAAAACTAAGAAATGTGCTCAGGTTTAATTCCTTCTGTTGGAGTTGTATAAACTGGGATACATTTCTGAGTATTTCCTCTCCTCAGCTTTCTGCTGGGTGTCACTGGCTTTCACAGGACATATCTCAGAATTTGCTGAAGATCAGAGGAACTAAAATATGTGAAACACATTTTTGCACAGTGATTGTGCACTTGGCAAGATATTTATTTTATGGTTGCTAAAGTACAATGTCAAAGATTCATCTTTGTATATTATGAAAGTATGAAGTAACAAAAGATAACTTGACTTTTTGGACCCAGAAATTCTGCTACAGTTTAAATAATAGAATGCTTAGATTTTTAAATAATAAAGGTTTACTTAAAATATTATAACACGGAATGGTGGACAAATACAGCCATATGATAATCAATTATGTATATGAAAAAGGAACTAGGAAAGTTGCTTAAGACTGGTAAGGGGCAGGCGTCGGTGTGAGTGGGGAGCTGAGCAGCTGGAAGGGAGAACTCTGATTGAGATGTATTGAATGCACAAACATACATGTTAGAATGAAAGCACCTTGTAGAGCTATTTGAAGATAATAACCAATAATAAAAATTAAATGGCAAGACATGCGAGAAAACAGATACACAATGAAAAAAACCTTTTCTTCTCTGTCAGCTCTCATCTTCATGAGATCCAGTTTTATCATTTTTTTTCTTGATTTTAACCTTGGCAAAAATCAGAATCTCTAGGGTCTTGGTGCCTTTTAAAGCTAAATAAAATGTATACTGTCAAATAATGCTGAACCGACAGAGTACAAGAAAAAATGTAGCTTAAAGTTTATTTTGAATGCTTTTAGTTTCTAATTTGACAAGTCAGTAAAATTCTATAAAGCTTTACTTTGCCTTTTTTTAGCCACCTGTGCTTGGAAGCATTGACATTTTTAGTTGTGTGTTTCTCTTATTTTCCAGGGCAAATGTTAATGCGACAGATAATCTCCTGTGGACTCCACTTCATTTTGCCTGCCATGCAGGCCAGCAAGACATTGTTGAACTGCTTGTTAAAAATGGAGCTGCAATAGATGCACCTTCCATCAACAATTCAACTCCTTTAAGTAGAGCCATTGAAAGCTGTAGACTAGATACTGTAAAATACCTACTCGATATGGGTGCTAAATTCCAGTTGGAAAATAGAAAAGGTATGTTTATATACTTGATGTTTCACAATAGAAAGAGAGAATTCATGTTAAATTCCCAACTCATTCAGTTCTGTTTATATAGAACCATATCATTGCTTACCAGTGGAAACACAATCCTTAGGTTCAATGTTACAGTTTATTACCAGTGCTTCCTCAGATTATCAGTATTAAAGGGCCAGTTGCTTTGCCATCTGCCATGGACTGATGCTTTTATAAAATGCATTTAAAATGAAGTATTGGTCTATGTTTAGTTTTTGAAGGAAACTCCAGACTGCTTTCCATAGTGGTTGTATTAGTTTACATTCCCACCAGCAGTGTGGCTCTTTCCCCCCACATCCCCACCAGCATTGTCTGTTGTTAGAATTCAAAATGTTGGCCAGTCTAACTGGAGTAAGATGGTATCTCATGTTTGTTTTAATTTGCATTTCCTTTATGGCCAGGGATGATGAGCATTTCTTCATTTGTTTCTTTGCTATTCTTTACCTCTTCTGAGAAGTCCCTTCTTACCTCCCTTGCCCATTTAGTAATTGGTGTATTAAATTTGGGAAGGGTTAGTTTTTTGAGCTCCTTGTATATATTGAGAATCAGAGGGAAAAGGGTGAAAAAGTGCAGCAGTGGAGTGCACTGGCTGCACAGGACATTGATGAAAGTGAACTATGCAACTCGTGGATGGATATATAGGAGAGAGGGAAGGGGAGAGAGAATGAGGGAACAGATGACACTATCAAAAGGAAATATACTTATTTCCTGATGCATGTAAAGGTAACCCCACTGTATATCACCTCTAAAAAACAATAAATTGGAAAAAATGATATATAGGAAAAAAATTCATAAAACATAAACGGAAAAAAATTCATAAAACATAAACTCAGACTTTTTAATCATTCAATTTGAATAGCAGAAAATTCATCTATTTAAGGTGGTTTAAATTTCTGGATGCATAATTTTTAATAGTTCTTTTATTGTGGATCAATAGCTAAGAGTTATGTGGTTTTGGAATTATACCCATTTGCAATTCTTGTCACTGTTTTGACTTTTAATTTCTAATAATTGGCTGTTTGGAGACAGGAAACCTTTAAGACTCCTCATAAAGCTGAACAAAATAATTCCTGGATTGAGACTTCCTTGTCTATAGGAAGCAAATAGGCTACTCTGGTCATAAATTTGTACAAGAATAAAGTCATTAGAACAAATATTTGAGCTCCTTGTTTGGAGTAGTCATTTTCTTAATTGCTTCCTTTGGCTCTGAAACAATATTTATACCTCTGGCTGCTTCAGGCCCTGCCCTGCAGTCACAGGGAGCATTATAACATCATCAAACCTGCCAATGATGTTTCAGGTAACATGATACTCAGCCATCTGCTCAGATCACTTATGAGCACTAACTGCCCCAGGCCTGGGGAACTGACCTCCTCATATCACAGAAAGGGGAAGGCAAATTATCACTCAAAAGGAAATATACGCAAGGTGGGGAGAAAAAATTCAGTTGGAAATTCAAAAGTTTAGTATTTCTAGTAAGGTAGTATTTTCCATCTACTTTTTAAGTAATGTGAAAAAATTAAAAAAAAATAATTTAAGGGCCAGTAAGTAACACTTTAAATCTTGGGATTATGGAAGTTCTTTTGGCTCACAGTTTCTTTGATTTTTTTTCATTATCTTTAAGTAGTTGTTGGGTTTCAATAGAGAATATTTGATCTGAATCTGTAAACTCATACCATTGGCTTTAATAATCTTCCTGTCTCATGCATAGAACTGATTTGCTGAAGTTTTGTTCTACATAGTATATCATTCAGTGTATGTATTATGACTCAGAATTTGTGTTTCTTTGTTAAATAGGTCATACTGCCATGGATATTGCAAAGGCATATGCTGACTATAGAATCATTGAGATGATTAAAGAAAAGCAAGATAGCCTGGCCAAAACAGGAGAGAGTACAAAACTGAAAATGAAGGTGTCTAAAATGAAGACTGATGGTCCTGACTCCAAGAAAGAAGAGGTAAGTAACAACAACACGACAGAAGACAATGGATGAAAATCAAGAAGAAAACTCAAATTAGAAAGGGTTAGAGAAATGTAGGTAGTAGGATTGGGTAAAGTGATTGCATATAGACAGGTAATAGTAAGCTAGGCAAGAGGAAAAGGAAAAATCAGATTCAAGTTTCTACTATAGGCACCATTATTATTGTAATAAGATCCCATTCTCTGCCTAATCAATAGCCATAGGTCAAGAACGGACTTCTTGAAGACTTGTATGATCTATCACTGATAACACTAATAAGAGTCATGCAAGGCAAACTATCTACACTCAAAGTCGTTAGAATAAACTGTTTATCTCAAATTCTAGCTTACAACTTTTCAATGTGTTTTTTTTCCTGACTTTGAGTAACATATAGAATAAATTTTTGAAAGCAGATACTAGATTTAACAACTTACTGTTTGGATCTTGTTTTCAGGAAACACTTTCATCAGTATATAATATACCAGCCATATCAGAAGAAAAGAAAGTACATAAGGATAATGTGGTTTATCTCAATTCATTGATTACCAGTGGTTATACCAAGAAAGTGGATATCACATTTGTTCCACGAAGGGTAAGTACTTGGAAGGATCTTAGTGGAGTAGATCTCATAAGGTAATTTAAAGTGTTTTCTATGTCAATCACCAAAAAAAAAAAAATACTGTTCAATGGCTATCGCTATTCACTACTATTTTTGTTGGGAGTCCTTCTGAGAGGGACTGCCACTTTCAAACCAGTAAGTCTATTAGTTCCTAATATCTTGTCCCTCTGTCACTATTTCTATATTAATAATTTTCTTTAAGTTTAAAATCTCCTTTTGATTGGTGGCTTTCCCTATAGTTATTATCCCCTGAATTTATAAGTATTTATTTCAGTATTCCTCAGTCCCAATATTCTTCTTCATACTCATTACCACTAACTGAACATGTAAGTTTCATACTAGTCAAGATTAGATATATTAAGCTAGCCTTCTCAAGATCTTCAATTAAATAGGGAGAATCATCTTTAGGAACAAAGAGTTGTCTTTCCAGTTTCTATCTACCCATACTGAATAAGAAGCTAATCTTGCCTGTATCATTGAATTCCAATTCCTTTGCTTCCCTAGTTTGATACTCTAAAAATGAATAGCCACCAAAGCGTAACTGGCTAAAGAAGTAACTAATGAACACTTCTGAGCCTCACATCCAAGATAGCCCTCATCAGAAGAGGTTCATGACCCACTTATGTCGTAGAACAGGGGGGAAACAGTGAAATGTATTTAGAAGGAAATCTGATTGATTTAAGTTAAAACTATTGAAAACCTTTTAAGGCTGGGGATGCTTGCCTAGTGTGTGCTTAAATAGAACAGTGTCTGGAAAATTGTCTGGATACCAATATATTCAGTGCAGTCTTATTCTAACTGCCTGTGTTTGAATGTTTGTTTAAGACTTGGAGTCCTGAAGCCACAACAGCAGAGCTGGTCAAGAAGCGGGAGATGCGGCGAGAGAGGTTTACATATGAGGTGGACTTTGAAGATTTCATGATGCCTTTTCAGAAGAGCATCACAGAGAAGGCAAAAGCACTGGAGAGTGCCCTTAAGATCTAAATTACTGCAGTTGCTTCCTAGAGTAAATGCTTTAAGGTTCAGGGTCCAAACCTTAGATATTTCCATCAAATGCATAGCAATCTCTCCGTTAAGAATTTGTTACCAAATACGTGTTAACAACTTAACAACTATAAAAATTCTGAGCGGTACAGTGAAAATGTGTTTCATTTTGCAATGAATGGCATTCCATTTTAGTCTAAACCCCCATTCATCATCAATAATATAATAGAATGTCTGGCTTATACCATAAGGATACATATAAGCATACATGTAAGCATATAAGTGTCAAATTTTTAAAGATATACTGTATTACATTTATTAAAAGTAATTCTATCTGGGCATGGTGTCATATACTTGTAATAGATAGATGAAAGATGAATAGATGGATCATGGATGACAGACAAATGGATGGATACATAGATGATAGAGAGAGAGATACTTTTTATGATTGAGATTGACAGACAGACAGATGAAGAGAGAGCTTCAGGGAGTTAGTTAATATGGCTGTGGGAACAAGCTGGGAAAGACCTAAATCCACAGAATAGGCCATTTAGACAAAAGATTTCTTTGGCATCCATATGGAGAGTTTCTACTCCTTTAAGAAAATTGCAGTTCTGTGCTTGCCCCAAATACTTCAACATATACTTTCTAAAAATCAAGAACATTCCATTCCATTACCATATTATAATTGTCAAGATTTCTGTTGTTGTTAAAGCAACCAATATAACTTGTCAATATCATAAACCTAACTGTCCTGGAAGCTTAATCACATCCTTAAGAAATTTTACAGTAGAGAAACCTATCAAAGCATCAAAAAGATTTTGTGGAGGAAATTTTGCTGACATAAGAAGGCAGTCTACCAATATCACATCAACAAGTACTTTATAAATAATCCACCCAGTAATATTGAACTTGCAAATAGGTAATGCATAATAGCACTTTTTCTAGGTTTTACAAGGTTTATGAGATTCTGGTTATAAATTATCTGACTTGTACTATTTAAGTTTGCCTTACATGTATTTTCTATTTTTAAACAATGAGCATGTGTTATTTTGTAATAAACAACCAATATTTTATTTTTTTTATTTGGTTTACTATTTTAGGCAAGATCTTGCTAGACAGCCCAAATTAGTCTAAAACTCTCCATAGTCCAGATGAGAGTTCTAGTCAGCCTCCCCAGTGCTGAAATGAAAGGCCTGTGCCCTGTGTCAGTTCAAATTTAACTGTTTAAAACAAACAAACAAAGAAACAAAACACCCAAATCAAGAATACCAAATTGACTTTTATGAGTATCTGCCTTTCTTATTCCTTTTGCAATATTGTCTTAGTAAAATTGTTCCCAATAGAAGACCCAAAGCCAAGAATTCAGAAGCAGGTAATTTGGGGATTGTCCCTAGGGGAGAGCAATGTGGGGTGAGGCAGGGTGACACAGGATGGGGAAGTGAAAGAAGTCAAGCAGCGATAAGATTTCAGATGAAGCCCCAGCTTCCAGGTAGCCATGTGAGAAGGAAGGGTTTGGCTCTAGAACACTAGAAAGAAGATGCCAATGGAAAGGGGGAGGAGAGAAAGTCTGTCCCTGTACTCAAGTCTGAAGTCATGGATGAGCATTACTGGCTGGCAAACATGGAGAAGCTGGGAGTAAGGGGCAGAGCACAGCAAAGGGTACTAAAAATCAACAGCTTGGTGAATTGTGTAAAAAGTAAAGGATCTTCATTTTCAAGGGCTGAACGCCTTTCTTTATTATAAGTAAGGTAATGAGTACATTTCTTGTCACATAGTGTTACCTCCTCCTCCCTCATTTTCTCCCACTGTCCCTCCCCTCTGATGCCCTCCTTCCCCCCTCCCCCCCTCCCGCCCAAGTTGTAAAGTTCATTTCCAACATAGGGTCCTGAGTATCACTGTTGCATTTGTTCTTTGTCTCACCATGTTGCTCATCCCCTTAACCTCCCCAAGTCAGATACACATATATACAAGACACAGGGTACCAAATCAAAACCAGTGGCAACAAGGGAATAAGTCAAAGGGGAAAAAGATGAAGGAAAAAAAGAAATAAAATCACAGAGTTTTAAAAAATACCTCTTGTTTCCATATCTTGGAGTTCATTTCAATTAGCATCATTTTATTATGGTCATAAGGGGAGATAGGTATTGAGCTATTGTGATCCTCTGCTAGGAGTATTCTAGACATGTACTAATTGTTACAAATGAAGGGAACCATGGAGCCTATGTTTCTTTGGGCCTGGCTTACTTAATATGACTTTCTGAAAAGCCTTTTTAAATTATCTTTAAGCAGCTACAGGGCTTTCAAGTCAACATGTCAGTTGGTGAGTACAATGTATCTTGGTTAAATGTCACCCTTTTCATCTTGAATTGTGAGATGGTAACCCCTCTGTACAACGCCTTCATCATAACAATAAAATTCTACTTTAAAGAAAGTAAGAGTTGGGATCTGGGCATGGGTGGCTCACACCTATAATCCTAGGTACTCAGAAGACTGCGAGCTGAGGAGCAAGGTGTGGAGCCAGCCTGGGTAGGAAAGTCTGTAAGACTCTCATCACCAATTAACCAGAAAAAAAAACCTAGAAGCAGAGATGTAGATCAAGTGGTAGAGTGCCAGCTTTGAATGAAAAAGCTAAGGGACATCTCCCAGGCCCTGAGGTCAAGCTCCATCCAGTACCAGTACATACACACACACACACACACATACACACATTTGGAACCTATCAGATATCGAAAGTATATGTGTTTTATAGATTAAAAAGATGAAGTTTATCAAAATTAACAGATTTTGAAAATATCGATTAAGTCACAAAATTAAAATATAAAAAATATGTCTTCCCTTAATACTGTGCTACTAGTCAACATAATCTACAGTTTTCTTGCAATGTGAAGCATTTAAGCATCTCTCCATAATTGCAACATTATAACTGAAATATGATCATTCATCAGATCAGTCCCTTGTATGATAAATCTTAACTCCATCTCATCCGGTATCATCAGAAATAAACAAAAATTGAAAAGAAAAACAAAAGGCGTTGGCTTCAATCTTACTACCCAGAGTCCATTAAAGGCTGACTTGAGAATGTTGAAAGGGATGCCATTGATCAAGATATATGGTGTTCATAAACTGCTTGGTTAAATGGTAACTCCTTTGTGCAACTACTTAAAGATGGTATTAATAAAAATAAGAGTAATAAAGGCTGACGTATACCTTAGAACGGCCTAGAAGGAAGGAGCCTGGGCTGATAGCTGGTAAGGAAAAGAACTCTCATGAGCATCACCTGCTTGAGTGGCAAGGTAGGAAGGTGGCAGATTGTGTTCAGGGCCATCTTCCAGGGAGGAAGAAGCTGTGAACCACTGAGCACAGCATCTGACTACAGAGTGTGTCAGCTGTCTTAGGCAAATCTGAGTAAGGCTACAAAAGCATCTCCTACAAATGTTTACAGATGAAAAATGCTGCAGGCAAAAGTACAAGGTGATTCCTTTACAGAGTGTGCTTTCTCTTTAAGAAGAATATGACTTTTTTCAATTTTTCTAACTAATTCTTGAGAATGAAGGTTGAGCAAGAATGGCACCGAGAACTGCTGGTTTAGAAGGACAGCGATTTCACAAATCCCACTGGCAGTTTCTGTTTCTTCCAGCTTGACTGGAATGTTAGTAATCATTGAACATCATAAGCATGGGGATGGGAAGAAACACTCAGTGCCATGCTCAGGATGCGATCGTGTCTAATTGGTACAAATGAATCAGCCCCGGAGAATGAGTTCACCCATTTTTATTGAATTTGCAATTTAGGAAATTTACTATGCAGGCATGAAGGGCTCCCAAGGGAAGTACTCATCTTGCCTCTTGTATTCAAGGGGAGTGGTATACAAAGAGCTAAAGGAGAAAATTCTATACAGAGGCATAAACTTTAAGTCAATTGTCATCTGAATTGTGTCTATTTTTTCAACTATCTGTAGAGAATGTATGTTTCTATGGATGTTTCTGTAACAATGGGCCCAAGGTGGATTTATAAATGAAAACAGAATAGATGAATAAATTGCTAGAAATCTTCAGTGCTTAGGTACTTGGTGCAAACTACATCGTGACTTTTATCTGGATGACAAAGATAAACTGTAGCTTCTGTCATGTGGAGATTTCTTGCCTTCTAAATAGTCCTCAGTATATGATATTTCCCTTTCATCTTCAGCATGGCAGACTTTGAATTAGAACTAATACGCAAAAAAATATTTCTTTTCCACAGGTTTAGTGCCATGCCAGCTTCTGCTATGTGGCCAGATCTCTGGGTTCTGTTCCTGCTCAGGATGGTACAGCTGCCTTTGTTACTAATCTTTGAGCTGTTCCTTTGTAATCTGGGGGCCTGGCTATCACTTCTATCATGTAGGTAACTACATCTCTGCATTAGCTCTCCTTTAGTGTGGTTTCTTGTTCCCTAGCTGGATCCTACTTTACCACATATCAAACACGGTAACAATTCAGGAGAAATTGGAATTCAAAACCAAGCATGGCCCCTACCCCTGTAATTGAAGAGACTTGAAATACATACTTCTTTGCAAAGTTTAATATGAAAAGTATTTACTACAGTTGGACAGAGAACACAGATAATCACAGAGGTAGCCTGAGATTCCCAGCTTCAGTTTCCTATAGTCTAGTCACTAGGGACAGGGAACACTTAATATTCACATTATACCCGATCAATGTAACTATGAGCACAAGATCATATTTGTTTATTTATTCATTACTATCCATGTAGCTAAACGCAGCTATAAAACCTATATAACAGTACACTTGTGATTATTATATTGAAACATCTAGGGAAAGGCTAACCTGAATTTTAGTCTTTAGAAGAACAAAGAAAGGAAAACAAAGAGAAAGGAAAGAAAGAAAAGGAAGAAGAAAATAAAGAAGAAAACAAGAAAAGGAAGTAAGGAGAATGGAAGGAAAGGAATAAAGATGAAAGAATGGAGGAAGGAAGGGAAGAAAGGTAAAAGGAAGGAAGAGAAGAAAGAAGAAGGAAGGGAAGAAAAAGGAAAGAAAAAAGGAAGGAAAGAGGAAAAGAGGAAAGAGAAAGGAAAAAGAAAGGGAGAAGGAGGAAAAAAAGCTTATTGAATCCAATGCACTAATTGATAAGGTTATTTTCTATATTATCCTTCCTCAACAACAATAATAACATTATCTGGAATGGAGCACAATATCTTTTAATCCTATATACTGCCTCCTAAAATCAATAGCCTAAAATGCTTAATTCTTTTCTGGCTTTTTGTTTAAAAAAATACCAAAATAGAAACAAAATGTTTTCATCTTTATCTAAGCATTTCTAGTTTCTTGCTGGAATTATTGATAAAGCTTAAAGTTAGAGACATATAAACAAATTCCAGAAGCTCACCTAAAATCCTTACCTTTAAACTAAAGCTCATCTATTCAATCATACCCTGCAATAGATATTGAAGACTTACACATTTTCTAGTTATCTCCTAGATCTTTGCTCTGCAATGCTGAAGCCTCTTGATCCTAAAATGGGAAGATAGCAATTAAATCAGTACAAATTTATAATTACAAATTGTGGGAAATGCTGTCATAGAAAAGTACTATGTGCCATTTTAAATTGAGAGTGGAGGAAGACTTCTCAAAAAATATGAAATGAGTTGGGGAGCAATTTATACTTGAGGGAGCAACACAATGGCTCAGAGGTGGAAAAGCAACTGCACTGATGAAGATGAGGAAGAATCCTAGAGAGCCTTCCACAAAGATGGCAGAAAAGGGAAACCAAATGGTGCTCAGGCAGAGGCCATAGTATCTATCCAACAAAAGTGTGCATTTTCCACCCAGAGGAATGATAGAAAAGGTTGTTGTTATTAGAGTTCTTGATTATAGCCATTCTAACTGGGGTGAGGTGGTATCTCAATGTTTTGATTTGCATTTCTTTTATGGCTAGAGAGGTTGAGCATTTCTTCATGTGTCTATTGGTCATCCTTCTTTCCTCTTCAGAGAAGTTTCTCTTTAAGTCTTTAGCCCACTTATTTATTGGGAAGTTGTTTCTTTGAGGATTTGTTGTTGGGGGATTTAAGTTTTTGGGTTCCAGCTATATTTTAGATATGAGACCCTGGTCTATTGTATGACTAGTGAAGATCTTCTCCCAATCCGTGGGCTTTCTATTAATCTTGCTAGTTATGTCCTTTGCTATGTAGAAGCTCTACAATTTCATACAATCCCATTTGTCCAATCTTTCTTTGATTTGTTGTGTTTCTGGGTCTCTATTAAGAAAATTTCGGCCTGTGCCAAGGAGACCTAGGGTTTCTCCTATTCCATCCTGTAATGTTTTCAGAGTGTCTGCTTTGACTCCAAGGTCTTTGCTAGAGGGGCTGTGGACAGAAGGGAACCCTACTGCATTGTTAGTGGGAGTGTAAATTTGTTCAACCACTTTGGAAAGTAGTATGGATGTTCCTCAGAAGACTCCACATAGAGCTTCCCTATGACCTAGCAATCCCACTTTTGGGCATTTACTCAAATGATCACAAACAAGATCATACTAAAGCTACCAGCACAACTATGTTTATTTTAGCATTATTTACCATAGCTAAGATATGGAACCAACCCAGATGCCCCTCAGTAGATGAATGGATCAAGAAAATGTGGTATATATACACAATGGAATTTTATGCCTCCATCAGAATTACATTGCCCCATTTGCTAGGAAATGGAAATAATTAAGTGAAGTAAGCCAGGCCTAAAGAAACATAGGTCCCATGGTTTTCCTTATTTGCAATAACTGGTATATGTCTGAGACAAGCAGAAAAGGTCAGATAAGTTGATATAGGTGAAATGAACCCCAAGATAAGTATTCAAGTGTTTTTTCTTTCATTCAATTGTTTCTAACATATTTATAAGATGATTTCTTTGTTGCTTTGTATGTCTCTCCCCTACGGTATAATCCTGCTTTCACTGTATTTGATGTTGGTATAATTTATGGAGGGGAAGGGAAAAAAACAAATCGTTTAAATAGGGATACAGGTGGACCCACTGCAACAATGAGATGTACAAGTCGTTATGTCGAAAACCGAACTTTACAACTTTGGCCAGGGGCGGAGGGGGGGGTGGAGGGAGGGAGGAAAGGGAGGGGGGAGGATGGGGGATGGGAGGGAGATGGGAAGGGGAAACAAAGGAGGAGACAACAATACTTGATAAGAAATGTACTCATATCTTGCCCATATAATTGTAACCCCTCTGTATGGTATTTTCACAATAAAAAAAAACCCACTATGCGAGAAAGAAAGAAAGAAAGAAAAGAAAGAAAGAAAGAAGAAAGAAAGAAGGAAAGAAAGAGAAAGAAAGAAAGAAAAGAAAGAAAGGAAGAAAAGAAAGAAAGGAAGGAAAGAAAGAAGAAAAGGAAGAAAGAAAAGAAAGAAAGGAAAGGCTGTTGTATGGCAAAATTTCTAAGGGCACTGTTTATATAGCATTCCGGTTACGAAGACCTCCTGGAGTTGTATAATACATCAGCTAAAACAACAAAAAGCAAGTACAAATTTATTATTCTACTCAGTGGAAAATGCTAGCCTGATTCAGCTCCCTTCTCAAAAGCATTTCACTTCTTATGAATCAGTGCTGGGAGGGAATATATTATCAATAAAGTATCAATCTAAAAGCTTTAGAGTTCCGTTGAGAGGCTCCACCAACAAAGTCCCTCTCTGTCATTTACCTTTAAGCACTTGGTACCTTGTCAGTTTTAGCACTGGTCCACAGATACTAAAAAGTTACTTCTCTGGATACTTTAGCATCAAGTAACCAAAATTGACATCACTTCTACTTAGTATCTAGAAAGTGGCAGGCACCTTGGCTGCCTGCTAATGCCATGGGATTAAAAAAAAAGTTCTTCCCTTTTGGTTGGAAAGGTGGCTCAGTGGTAGAGTTCTTGCCTTGAAGGTATGAGGCCCTGGGTTGGATTCCTCAGCACCACATAAACAGAAAAGGCCAGAAGTGGTGCTATGGCTCAAGTGGTAGAGCACTAGCCTTGAGCTGAAGAGCTGAGGGACAGCGCCCAGGCCTAGACTTTAAACCCCACGGCCAGCAAAAAAAAAAAAAAAACTTTCCTTTTTTCATTCTCAAGATCTGATTTAATTGACTAAGAGTGGACCATAAAACTTTTATAAAGTTCCCAGATGGTTATAGTAGTATCCTGGATTGAGAGATCTAGACCTACAATATCATTTCTGGAGGCAAAGTTATTAGCAGGTACTTCTGTTGAATAGATATGGCATGTGGGAAGGATCTGGCATTGCTTTTTATCATATTACACTGGACAATTGAACCTAATCAATCTAACTTCTGTAACCAGAAAGGCTCTTCCCAAGATCCACAGGCACGTCTATACTTTCCACAATCCAAAAATTCTTGCACACCACCAAGTTCTTTGAACTGTTGGTTCTCAACTTTGTATGTGAGAATCCCCTGAAAAGTATATAAGCTCCAGATACTAGTACACAACCAACTAAATCAGAATTTGTATGGGGTCAGTATCTGTATTTTTTTTACTGTTCTCTAGGTACCAGGTAGCTTCTCTGACTGATAAGTGCTGAGTGGAGGTGATGTTCCCCATCCTCAGGCTGGAGTTTTAAACCGCAGGAACTCTGATTCTGCTGGTGATGGTGACTATGTTATCCCAGGAGTTGTGGGGCAGGGTTCAAAGCTGCCCCCGTGAACAAATAGACAGTGGGTTACATGCAATCAAAACTTCAGATTGCTGACTATTCTCACTCCGAGCCTTATTTTACAGTTTTGTGGTAAAAACCTAAAGTAGGTAACTGTTGAACCATTTGTCATGCTATAAAATGCTAAATAGATGGTGTTTTCATATCTCAAGTTAGAATCACTGGGTCTCAGTATCCAAATACTAGCACTTATGTAGCTTTGGGGATTTAATTTTCAAGCCTAGGGTTGCATGACATGTTATCTTTAGAACTCTCTCCTCTGACATTTAATTCTACATAAAATTATTGATCAAGTTTGTAAGTTATATACTTCAAATCACAATAGTTGATGTGCAAGAATCACTAAGAACTTAACATTATTATGCTCATAAAATGAACTTAAATGTTCAAAACATACCTAATCTTTCCAACAAATAAGTATACACAAATTCAGCTCTTGCCAGTTGCAGCTGAGGGAAATGTTAATGGTTTATAAATGTTGAAAAAGTGTTTAGACTTGCAATAAATCCAAAACATATGGGTTTAAAGAAAATCAGAAGCAATAGCATTCTAAAATAATACTGATTTCTTCCTACCTCTCACTATTATTTTATCAAACATGTCTCATCTATAAATACCTGTGTAAATTATGAGTAAAATCTATTTTTACTACTTTACAGAAAATCTTTTGCTGAATATGTAAGATCTTAATTCCCAGTATATTGTGAGCTAAGAAGACAATAGATTTGGCAGCAAAACAGACATATTCCATTAAAAACCAACTCCATAATTTACAACTGACTCCCAGACGATTGGTATACTTAGCTTCCAAAGAGAATGAAACAGACTTTCCATTTTATAATTTTCTGAATCATGTTTTTTCCATTTTTAAAGATAAGCATTAATATTTATGTTATTTCTGTGTTTTCAAAATAATAGCCTAAATGAATGGCTTGTTTGACAGTGACATTTGATTAGATTCACTGTCTGTCTCTCTGTCTCTCTCTGTCTCTGTCTCTGTCTCTCCCTCCTAGTTCAAAACTAGGGTTTGAACTGTGAGCCTTGTGCTTGGTAGGTAGGTGTTGTATCGCTAGAATCTAAGTCCATTTTTTGCTTTTGTTATTTGTAGGGTATCATGTTTTTAGCTGTGACAAGCCTGAATCTGATTCTCATGCTTTTTTTTGGACCACTCTAGTGCACCATACCCAGCTTTGTGGTTGATACAGGGAATGCACTATTTTTTATTTATGTGTTTATTTATTTATTGCCTAAGTTGTCTGGGTCCTCTAGATCTTGTCTCCCTCCCCCCTCCGCAAAAAAAAAAAATCTAGGATTATCAGCATGTACCATCATTCCTGGCTCTAACTTTACTAATATCTGGATGGGTGTGTTTGATTGCTTTACTATGCAAAATATTATTAATCATATTATTTATTTTTGTGCCATTCCTAGGGCTTGAACTCAGAGCTGTCACTGCACTTTTATGCTCAAAGTTAGTGCTCTACTAGTTGAACCACAGTTCCACTTCCAGAATTTGCTGAACAATTGGAGATAAAAGTCTCTTGGACTTTCCTGTCCAGGTTCACTTCAAACCATGATCCTCAGATCTCAGCCTCCTGAGTGCTAAGATTACAGGCATGAGCCACAGATGCCTAGCTATTCAATTTTTAATACTGAAATATTTTGCATAACTATATAAGAAAGAAACTTGCAAATTAGAAAGAAAAGAAAAAATAACCTATGATTTGAACCTTAGAGAAAACCATTGTTGGCCACTTGAAGACTTTACCACATTGCTCTTACCCTACAAATTTTCCATACAGGTCTGATGAAAATATGAAGTAATACATGTTAACTTCTATTATTTGTTTCTAAGTATTGTTTCTATTATTTGTTTCTAATTTATATAAATTCTTACAGGGAATTTTTAAAACAAGAAAATGATTTAAGACTAAAAAAAATTCTCAGGGAAAAGCATCAGATACCCTCATTTTTCATGCTTTCAGTACAAGCCTGTGATTGCTGTTTCTAGCTCACTGAGAAGAATATTCTATGGATGGTCCGTAGCAGCGTAGTTAACATTTTGAAAAATGCAAATGTTTACTCAGTTCCAAGTTGAAGCCCTGAGAGTCACCATGTAATTTATCACTTGCATTTGCAATGTGGGAGCATAGTGATGCGGTACAGCTAGCCTGGTGCTGTAGCAGCCTCAGTCTCTTCTCCCCCAGGAGCTCCAGACATCAGAGCAATATGGACTAGAAGATAATTGCAGTGCAATCATGAATGGATGCTAGGATTTGAGATAACATGGCTTTCATGAGACAAACCCATCCTGGTGTGGGAGACAAATTCAGTGGGGGAAACAAGCTTCCTAATAGGCTTTGCAGTATAGATAGGTGGGGGGAGAGAGAGAGAGAGAGACAGACAGACAGACAGACAGAGACAGAGACAGAGAGACAGAGACAGAGAAGAGACAGACAGACAGACAGAGACAGAGACAGAGAGACAGAGACAGAGAAGAGACAGAGACAGACAGACAGACAGACAGACAGATCAGAGAGAAAATGCGATGCAGCCTGAGATCAAAAGCAATTGCACATGGAAGAAGGATAAAAAGCTATTACCAAAAATGAAAGGGGAGATGTTTGAGCAGGCTTTATTTTGCATAAAGACTCAGGATGTTATACAGAAGTCAATGAGCTGCATGGGCAGGTGTGCATTTAAGTAATAACATCCTCTGTGTGTGGCATACATGCCTGTAATCCAAGCACTCAGGATGCTGAGACAGATCTTGAGTTGAAGGTCTAATCTACATGGTGGGACCCTTGTGGGGAAAGAAAGGACAGGGAGGGGAGGGGAGGACAGAGTAGAAGAGGACAGAGTAGCAGAGGACAGGGGAGGAAAGGAAAGGGGGAAGGAAAGGAGGAGTGGGGAGGAGAATAGAGGAGAGGAGAGGATTCTGGCTATAGAAAACAGGGTAAACTCCAGCCTTTGGCCAGATTAGGAAGGGACAAAGCCTTGAATGAAGGTAGCAGTAATATAATGCATACATTTTATTAAAGACACCAAGAGATTTAAAACACTCCCTACCTCCCCACATGCCACTTGGGGATTAATCTTAGATGATGATCATGCTTGCCAAATGATTAATAATGTAATATCTCAACACAAGTCTGCTATCTCCTGCCAGGCTTTTCATACAAAGCTAATCAAGACAAGTAGGAATATATTCTGATGCTACTCCAAAGGGCTCATTGGAAAAGACCTGAGTGAGACACTTAGCAGATAGTGAAGTCAGAGTGTGTGGAGCACAGATGGTGCTGTGATCTCATCTATAAAGCCCCAGTTGGACTACTCCAGTATTGCTAAACAAGTATGAAAATGTTATGTGAAGTCATTGTGTTTTATCAGAGCTACAAATTGAAGGGGGAATAAATCTATTCTGAACAGTAGCCATTCGTAAAATAGAAATGAGACAGGTATCCAAATGGATAACTAAAGTGGGTAAACAAATTTGCTAGGTGAGCAAATATATTGGGTAATTATAAGGACTTAACACCTGCTAGGGTACCCTGAGTTTGGATATTAATGCTTTTTTTTCCATTTTGGATGT
This sequence comes from Dipodomys ordii, assembly GCF_000151885.1. Classification (NCBI taxonomy): domain Eukaryota; kingdom Metazoa; phylum Chordata; class Mammalia; order Rodentia; family Heteromyidae; genus Dipodomys; species Dipodomys ordii. The sequence goes on along the minus strand of NW_012267229.1, from coordinate 5,879,265 downwards.
TCCCTCCATGAATTACATAGTTCCCTTAATCTAGATGGCTAATATACAAGAAGCCATATGAATTTTTAAATACAATATTTAGGACGGTCCTTAATCCATGATTTAGCTCCTGGTTTCTGTTTTCTTTACAACAATTACTACTTTCTGAAACTGATTTAAATTGCCTTATGAGGGATCATGACTTTAATGATACTGGAAGCCTTGAAAAGCAAAGTTCAAAACTGCTAAATGAAGGGCTTAAGGTAGGAATCATACTCAGATTAAAACACTAATGTATAACTTTGAAGATTTTAAAAGCTTTTCACTTCCTCTCTTCTCTCTCTTCTGTCCTCGTTTCTTCTCTTCTTTTTCCTCTCTTCTCTTCTTTCTTCTCCTTTCTTCTCATCATTCATTCATTCTTTATGGTGCAATTGTTTGCAAATATGTTTATGTACTACTTTTCTTCCTTTTTTGTCCCAGGACCAGAAAAGCAAACAACTAAATTGGTGAAAATTTTTAAATACAATGTCAGAGAACCTTATACTTAAACTTTCTTTAACATACATTTTGAGGTTGATATGGTTTTGTGGTTAAACTTTCATAGCTAATTAAATTTTCTTAAAATTGATGATTTAAACATTTTATTGCCAGGCACTGAGGCTCATGCCTATAATCCTAGCTACTCAGGAGGATGAGATCTGAGGCTCACAGTTCAAAGCCAGGCCGGGTGTCCATGAGACTCTTTATCTCCAACTAACCACCAGAAAACCAAAGTGGTGCTGTGGCTCAAAGTGGTAGAGTGCTAGCCTTGAGCTGAAGAGCTCAGGCACAGTGCACAGGCCCAGAGTTCAAGCCCTACAACCAGAAAACAAACAAAAACCATTCTATTCATTCAACCTTGATAATGAGGTAACTTTGTGTTGCTAGATACATAACACAAAATAAATCACATAAAAGAGCTATGGAAATTTCTACCAACCATACTGCAAACTGAGTATAGGCATCTGCACTCAGTGTAAAGCTTTTGTGAGAAAAAGAAAGTTGATGAAAATAACATATAAAAACACATAAAATATCAAAGTTTCCATCAGAGTAATAAAAATTATGACACAGAAAACAATCATAAGCAGAGATTATAATTCCACTTACATCCAGAAGGAAAAGAGTCTTTTATAAGTCACAAATAGCCAGAAAACAACCAAGGGTTAGAGGTACCGTTGGTGGGGAGTCCAGTGAAGAGGACACAAAAGTATACAATGGTAAAGAGGCTCTTCTACCTGTATCATTTCAAGAAATCTTTGAAAAAGTGTCATCTGAGCTGGTTTCATAACTCTTCAAAGCTTTTAGTATTCTCTCTGCTTCCTGAACTTGCTCAAGGGTAAAGTCACATGTCTCCTGAGAATGTGAAAAGGAGAAACAAGAGAGTCAGGTAGCTATGACATTGAATCTATGGCAAGGGGAAAAAAACACTTTCTGAGTTTGAGGCCTTTGGGAAAGATACACCTTCAAAAACTTACCTAATTTCTTTTGGATACCAAAAGAACACTAATATTCTAAAGAACTCCTAGACAAAGCATCAAGAAGTGAAACTTCCTCTTATACAAGAGAATACACAGAGTGAGGGAAATTTATAGTTCGATGGACTTAAACAAGTTCAGTTCAGTTCCAGGGACTCAAATGGTCCCCTTTACCATCTGTAGAGAAGACCAAAGTTTAAGTTTTCTGGGCCCTGAATAAAAATTCTCCCTCCCCCATCTCTGTCTTGTTCACTCACTCTCTCTCCCTCCCTTCTTCCCTCCCTGCCATCTTTCTTTTCTTTTCTCTCTCTCTTCAATTTTGTGCCTTCTTTCTTTCCTTTTTCTTTATCTTTATTTTTCCTTCTTTTTGGATCAGGGTTTAGAGAAATTCAGTATGGAATATGGGAACTGTCAAACGACGTTTGGCGGAAATGGCCTTGGAAAATATGACTAAGGGGTGGACACAGAGAAACTAATTAGACAACAACATGAACATTAAAAATCCTACCAAATGGCAAAATTTAGAAGTTCATCCTGCAGGAGGTGGCTAAAAAATATTCTCACTCTGAATGAGAATGTGATTGCCAAGAGTTTGTCTTTAAGCAGTCTAAGATTTAAATTTCCTCCTTTAGGACTCAGAATTTAAATAGGCAAAATGAGGCAGAAGACATTAACACCACTCTCCTCCTATTTCTTATAAGATCACCTTCTCCCAATCATCCAGATTGCAGTTTCAAGATCACATCCTTACATAAGAGTTTCTCTGGCTACTTAGCAATTCGGATTTATATTGTGCACTGAAATGCAACATGTGTGTGTTTCACAGTCAAGTAATTAGAAATCTTCAGGCCCTAAATACTATTGTTCCACAGCAGCTGTTAGATCATCGCATGCTCCCCAAATGCTGTTAGCCTTCTAATTCTTCTTCCTGTCTCTCACCAAGCACCGTAAGCACCAAGCAGGGAGATTTGCCCTGGCTGCAAGAGCATCATCCAACATGCAGAGCAAAAGACAAGGGTCTGGGAGTTGAGGCCTCCTAGAAGCAGCCTTCCCAACCATCAGATAGAGAACACTGGATTAAATATCCCCAAATCTCATCTCTCAGCTGGATTAACCATGAGGTATAGCCGACAAAGGTTCCCATGAGTCCCAAATGGCCTACATCAGTAACTGCTTTATTGTTTTTCTTCCTTCTTTGTCTTCCTTCTTGTCTCCCTTTCTCATGTGGAAGGGGTTCACTTCCCAAACATCTCCTGCTCCTTCCTCATCTAGGGAGACTTCCTCATCTAGGGAGACCCAAACTCCAACAGCATTTTTCTACATAGAAAAATTAACCAAACGTGAAAGAAAGTAGATGAAGATGAATTTGCATCGACAGTAACATGATTAAGCAGCAAGAACACCTGCATTTCAGATCAATAGATAACATCCCTGGGGATGTACAGATGAAACAATGTCTCCCCCAGGCCTTGTGGGAATTCATCTGGCTGGCCTGTGCACAGACAGCAGTAGTACATGTTTGGGAGCAGCCGTAGTAACATTTTTGCAGTGCTGTGAAATATTTACTAGAGGCCAATTTTCATCAGAAATTCACTCCTAAATTACTGCTGTCAATAAACTTGAGTATTGTATCATACCACAATCATATAAATACCAGATTTTACTAATTAGCGAATTCCTAATATAGTTATTCTTGTGCAGCACTTGTTTGATAATGAAACATCCTAAGACACAGAATTTCCCCATACTAAAGGAAAAACAAAAACAACAACAAAAAACAACTCAGGGATTTGTAAGTTTGGGCCCATGAGACTCTTAAAAGTCTGGTGAATGTTAGGCTACATTCTACCCCCAAATGACACCAACATTGGATTCAAAACTTAAACTACAACAGGCAAATACCCACCATTTCACTGGCAGCCTAATCCTTACAGAAGAAACACTTTATAAACACTGAATTCCTGACCATTAAAAGAGCAAACATGCCTCTATGGGACAAGAAAAAGAAATATACACAATGGTCTCACCAGCCTTAAGTTTGCTATTTACTCTTTCTTGAGTTAACGCTGCTGAGTTTAAGCTGGGCCTCTGCCAGGTCTTTCCACACATTCCTCCAACAGCCTTTTTGTTTCCCTCTCCCCAGGAAGCTCTACTTTCTGGAAGAGATAAGTAAAATAGTGTCTGGGAAGAAATCAATCATGCTTGTGTTGGTGAATGATTCTAATACATTTGGCAGGAAAGGTGTGCATCGATGTTAACATTCACCAATGGTAGCAAGCATCCATTGGGAGGAGTTCTTAGCCTATTGCTAAGTTACCTGCAAATGTGTGTAAGTTCATCACCCCTAACTAGACTGTAAAGTTGAGAAGCACAGATGTTGTCTAACTTGCCTCCAAATTCCCACAACATAGCATGTCAATTATCAGGAGTATGAAGGCCCAGTTTCCTTGCCAGGGGTAAGGAGAAAGCGGGGAGATGCAGTGTGAGTTCATCTCCTGCTTGGCTTCCTTCACTTCCCTGTCAGGCTTCCTTATATTTCTGTCCTTCATTCCCTCTTCCCCTGTGTCTAATGAGGGCCCTTTCTTTTTTTCTTTTTTTGGCGGTCAGTTCTGGGTCTTGAACTCTGGGCCTGGGTGCTGTCCCTAAGCTCTTCAGCTCAAGGCAAGTGCTCTACAGCTTGAGCCACAGCGTCACTTCCGGTTTTCTGAGTGGTTAATTAGATATAAGAATCTCATTGAGTTTTCCTGCCCCACCTGGCTTTGAACCAGGATTCTCATATCTCAGCGCCCTGAGTAGCTAGGATTACAGGCATGAGCCACCAGCGCTCCGCAGAAGGCACTTTCTTAATTGTCACCTCACCCTCATTTCATGGTTGGCTTGCAGAAATGGCCAACTTTGCCATGAACCCATACGACTAAATACCAGAGCAGGAAGCAAAGGAGACAAATGTACAAAGAAATGACTGCCTTGTTTTCACAGGATCCTTGATTTCTGTTCAACATTCCATTAATGAAAAGTTTTCAGAAGACTGAATTACCAGAAGTGCTCTGTGAGGTTGGAGAAATTTGAAAGTCACCTTTAATGTGCTCGGGCCATAGGACTAACGGGACTCATTATTACTGCAGATCAACCTTCCCTAGGATGTTCTGCATTAATATAGTAGGCGATGTCTTATGTTACTGAGGAAAGAAACTCTTGCCCTGGCTTTATATAGTGAGCCAACTTACTTGATCTCTCTTAGGGCCATACGTCTAAATAGTCGAAAAACAACCAAATAAGATCTAAAGAGTTTACCTGAGGTCTGGGGCCTACCTCATCCCAACCAAGTGTGGTCCTGGAAGCAGGGTTATCAGCCATGTTTAGCCTAGGTCTTCAGCAGTCACGTGGGCCCTTTGTTCAAGAGGGAATTGCAGACTCCAGCCAACGACAGACATCCTGCGGGCAATAGCAAACCCAGACACTTGTGGTTTGCCTTTTGATGGGTCAATTCTTGATGCTACCCTCAGCCCCATAGGCAGATTCCCATTCCTCTAGGGTGTGTCCAATTAACTTCCTTCTCATGGGCACCCTCACCATCAACTTACTAGGCAATTCCCCATGTTTTTCCTTGTCCTTCCTCAAACTATATAGACTCTTGATTCTGCAAACCCTCCTTTCTTCATTTCCAACCTTCTCCAAGACACCTTTCCCAAAAGTTCCACTCATGACAGACTGATCTTTTTCTCCATTTGCCCACTATTGCAAGATAGAGTCAAGGTTGTTTTTTAAGATGGTAAACTCCTCAAAATCAGGGAGAGACCATACCTTCTAAATACACTGCTTCCTTTATGTGCTCTTGGCCTGAGCACATAACAAAATTAGCTGTTTTCTACCTCATTGTTTTATTTGTTTGTTTTTGTTTTTGTTTTTTGGTGCTGGGCCTTGTGCTTGAACTCATAGACTGGGCAGTATCCCTAACCTTTTTTGCCCAAGGTTCATATTCTACCACTTAAACCACAGCTCTATTTGTTTATTTATTGCTGATTAATTGGAGATAAGAGTCTCATGTACTTTACTGCCCTGGCTGGCTTTGAACTGCAATCCTCAGATCTCAGCCTCCTGAGTAGCTAGGATTACAGGCCTGAGCCACTGGCTGCTGGCATAATTAATATTAAGCTATTCTCACACACCTGTTAGAGTGTTTTACACATAGATTGGAATGAGAAATCTTTTGTATAACTGCCCCTTTAGAATTTACCTCTACAGTTTGAGCTAGCTCTGTTTCAAGTCCTCTGAAACTTTTTGCCAAAAGACTTTCTCCCAAGCACCAGAAAGCCTCCTTGAGCACAAGCACAGTCGACTGGGTAGTCTGGGAAAATAACTGCTGGCATCCCTCAACCAGTGGGCCTCAGGAGCTAGTGGATATAATTCAGTTCTCCATTGCTTTTTCCCAGGTCAACTCTGAGTGTTCCCCACAGGTTTCCCTGGCTTTCCCAGCAAGCCAAGCACTTACTTGATAATGTTTACCTCATGCTGTTTCTCTCCATTTTTCCTCTACCCTGCAGTATTTCCTGGCATCATTTCCCATGTGAATTGCTTCCATTTGAACTGTTGTCTTAGAGTCTGGTTTTTAAGGAAAACTGAACTAAGAATCCATAAAATTCCTGTGGAATGAATGAAAAAGTTATTTTTCATAGTTCCCTTCCTTCTCCTCCTTCTCCGCTTCTTCCTCCTCCTCCTCCCAAAGAAGCCAGAAAAAGGATGGGGTTTGATTCCTCAAGGTGGGAGAATAGAGGGTTCAGCTCCTATGCTCCCATGCGGTACTTCCAACATGGAAGCATGCATCCAGTAGAAGGCTGTGTGGGAACCGATGTAAAAGTACAGAGCACTGTATCCTTAGGAGCAGCCCATCTGGGCAGTTGATGATACCACAGACCAGAATTCACTGGTCCAATTTGGAGTAGGCCCTTTATATCCTGGCAACCCAGGAGCCGCCCCCCAACAATTATTTCATTGTTTTCATAAATCCAAATAAAAGAAAATCTGGAAACTCTCGACGTCTATAGACCTGTTGATAAGTTTGGTGAGCAACATTTGGCTTGCTATGAAATCAAAGAAATGTCCATTTTTCACTTCTTTATTTTGGAATGAATTCTACCTACCAAATGAATTAAGACAAAAGATGTACATTCTCCTTCTTATGTGGATGATATCTAAATTATAAATATATATGTAAATACATGCAAAGTCATTTAAACATATACACAAACACATTAATGGAAGTATGATATGTGTAGGGCAGGATTCCAGTGGTGTAACTCCTTTGAACAACTAGCTTATGGTTTAACCAATGAATACCAAGAAGAAGGTGGAACACGTGTTGGAGAGTGGAGGCTAATAAATGAAGCCAGGAAAGGTAGACAAACACAGTCATAATACTCAATGTAAATGTGTGAAAATGGAACCAGGTTAATTGAGATGGGGGGGGGTTGGGAGAGATGGGGGAGAATGATGAAAAGAGTGACACTAATCGAGACGCATTGTACTCACAAACTGACATGTTGAGTTGCAACATCTTTATATAACTATTTAACGACCATTTCTTTAAATGTCAAAAAACAACATGAAATAGATAAAAGGCACACAGATATTTGGGGATGGGTGGGAAAAAATAAAATTACAGTTGTCCTCTGATCAACTAAAAGGTCAGTTTGAACGTTCCTGGTGGTTGCTTGCATAATTCCAATTCTTGAACACTGGATGCACTATTCATTTTTGGCTTCTGGAGGAAGGCAAGTGCTCAGTGAATTGTGAACAGATTCAATAAGGACTATTTTCATGGTTATGTGCCAAAGTTCTTGCTCTAATTTGCTTGCTTTATCCAATATCTACTTCTGATCTCTTTTGAGAGTTTCTGAACTTCATCACATCTTATTTGTTTCAGGTCAACAAATATTAGCACTTTTTTGCCTTGACAAGGAGATTTCTTTCTTTTTTAAAAATTTTTTTTAAAATTTTATTTTATTGTAAAGATGCTGTGCAGAGGGGTTACAGTTACATGAGTAAGGTAAGGAGTACATTTCTTGTACTCCTTGTTTTGTTCCCACTGTCCCTTCCCTCCCCCACCTCCCCTACTCTCCCCCCTCCTCAGAAGTTGTAAAGTTCATTTCCCACCTAATATCTTGTGAGTATCATTGTTGCAATGGGTCATCCCACGTCCTATTTCAGCATTTTGTGATTCTCCTTCCCCTCCCCAAATTATATATATATATATATATATATATATATATATATATATATATATATACATGATGCAGGGTACCAAAATCAAATACAGCGACAACAGGGGATACACCATAGGGGGAAGGACATACAAAAGAAACAAAAAAAAATCACAAAGCACATTGAAAGTAACAATGACAAAGAAAAACCTCTTGTACTTTCATGCCCCAATGCCTAGGCAACTAACCAGTTCAGCAAAGTCCAGGATCACAAGAAACTGGTCTGTTTTCTGCAGAAGCAAGGAAACCACTGCAAGCTATCCTGCCTTCCTTGATACTGATAAGAAAAGAGACCTTTGTCAGGGCCTTCTCCCTCCTGCTTGTCTCATAGGTAGTCCTGATGCCTGAATCTCATGTAGTCAGCAATGTAAGGCTAAAGGCCAGGCCGGCCCGCAGCAGCTGAAGCAGGGCAGAGCAAGAAAAGTGGAGAAAGACTAAATTTGGATGATGTGGCTGAGTGGCTATACGATCTCACAGAACAGCATTAATTTGTTATTATAGCTAAAATGGTTTGCAATAGCAGAGCCATAATTAGAATAAATGCTGCCCATCTACTCGGCAGAAATCCAAAAGAAAGCTCTATCCTGAGTTCTGCCTGATCTTCTAATGAAAACCATCTTATTGGACATGTAAATTTCTCAGTGATATCTATTATAAAATGCATGGCAAATTTCCTGCTCAGTTCTGCATAATCAGATGAATCTTTTATGAGTGGATAAATCCTCCTATGTACTTGAATAAAAACTTTCCTTCTCAGGAAGCTAGCATGCTAGATAGAGGAAGAAAATACAAAAGTCTCTAGTTTCAGCCAGGCACTGATAGATCACACCTGTAATCTAAGCTACTAGGAGGCTGAGACCTGCGGATTGCGTTTCAAAGCCAGTCAGGGCAGTAAAGTCCATTAGACTCTTATCTGGCTCAAGTGGTAGAGCATTCGACTTGAACTGAAGAGCTGAGGGACAGCACCCAGGCCCAGGGTTCAAGCCCCACAACCAACAATAACAACAAAAAGTCTCTAGTTTCCACATGAAAGATGTTCTTTGTATTATAAATAATAATGGTAAGCAGAATAATGGCCCTTTCCCAAAGATTCCACATCTTAATCCCTGAAATACTATGAATATATCAGCTTACATGGCAAAGGGTTTTAGAGATGTGATTTGTAAACGTGTGCATGATAATAAATACCTGTTAATACATGCCACTGAGATTTGGCATGGACTTTCTGTAGTATCATTGTGATGACACTTGGCTAATATACCAGCTATCAGCTAAGCCGAAGAAAGCGCTGAGCATTTGCATAAGAGAAAGCCATATTGTAGTATAGCAGAGCTCCCCTGAAATTAGGATTGTTTTTAATTGTCTTTTTTCAAAGTAGGAAAGTCAGTGAGACTCTTATCTACAATAGCTGGATGTGAAGCCCTGTTTCAAGTGGTAAAACATTAGCCTTGAGAAACCACACACACACACACACACACACACACACACACACACACACACACATGTTCTTTTAAATTCCAGCTTCCTTCAGGAATGATGTTAAGAGTAAAAACAGCCCTCACCTGTCCCCCAAAGTCCTAGCCACTTGTTCCAAGAGACCAATTCACTGAGGCTCATAGTTAAACCTATCTCCCAGCTTTCCTTCCATCCCTCCCAAAAACGGTGGCATTGATATGGGGAAGGCAGCAGTTTGAGAATACTCTCTCTCTCTCTCTCCAGTTTGGAACAAGCTGTAATAAACCCATGTTCCCATGGTATCTATTTTATGTCATTTTTTTCTTGAGGCAGGAGTTCTATGTATGCAGTGACCACACCCAGAACCACGCCTTTTTGGATGGAAACTCCAGTAACTGTGGGAATTTTATTCTAACTATTCTTTTTTTTTGTCGGTCATGGGGCTTGAACTCTGGGCCTGGGCGCTGTCCCTCAGCTCTTCAGCTCAAGGCGAGCGCTCTACCACTTGAGCTACAGCGCCACTTCCGGTTTTCTGGTGGTTTATTGGAGATAGGAGTCTCACAGTCTCTCCTGCCCCGGCTGGCTTTGAACCGCGATCCTCAGATCTCAGCCTCCTGAGTAGCTAGGATTACAGGCGTGAGCCACCAGCGCCCGGCTCTAACTATTCTCTAACCCGCCTTTCTCGCTATTGATAAGAAAGGGGACCTCGATGAGGGCCTTCTCCTTATTGTCTCTCAGGTAGTCCTGATGCCTGAATCTCATGTGGTCAGCAGTGCAAGGCTGAAGGCCAGCAGCAGCTAAAGCAGGGCAAGACAGGGAAAGGGGGAAAGGCCTAGATTTGGATAATGTGGCTGAGTGGCTAAACCACAGAAGCCTACCTCCAGTCTCCTTTGCCTTTGAGACACAATGAGCGCATGCGCTGTGCAAGACCTGTGTGTCAGGTTTCTGATACTGAAAATTATACCAACACTGACCCGACATGCCTATGTTAGAGTCTGGCCTGGTTGCATCAGAAAGAGAAAGCCATTTCCTGTGGGCTATTGAAGGAAGAAGGATGGAAATGTGAGGGTTCATGTCTACTGGAGTGGAGATGCCTGAGGCCTAGTAGGGGTGATGAGGAGCAGTAGTCTTACCCTTTAACATCAAACAAAAGTTCCTCAGGGACTGAAATGGACAACTTCCATTATCTCTCCTCTCTGTAACTTGACCTATTAGATCCACCATCCTTAGCCTCAAATGTTCCCAAAATCCAGCCAGAATGAACCATTTACTTTTTTAAAAATTAATTCCTAGAACAGTTGTTTGCTTTGGGCTATGTGCACCCCTCAACTGATACAGCCCAGCCCACCTGTGCGTGAGATCCTTTGCAGTATGCCTTCTCTTCCCTATAAGGACAAGGTCTTCACAGTTCACTCAGCATCTCCTGCAGAAGCTGAGAAGTTCCCAGCATGCATCGGGTCTTTCATAACTAGTAGTAGCAAGAAACGAATGCAAACTTACTTTATCATGTGTTCAGTATCACACCCAGGCCTGTAGGAGTATCTGGAAACCTGGTTGAAAGATTAATAACCACAATAGCTCATCTAGGAAGCTTGCTACTGCAGAGGAAGGAAATGAGAGAAAATACAGAGGACACCAGAAAGGAAAAGGAAAGAGCAATTCTAAGTCACCTCTGAAAATCCCCATCTCCGTATAATTTATTCATCTTGGGAGCATTTCTCTACAAACTTCTGATGAAAAAGCAGTCAGCAATCTGGCAAGGTTTTGCATTTTTATCTTATTCTTAAAAATGCATGTTGACATTTCAGCCTCTACTTTAGTTAGACGCGGAAAGCAATAGAGTTTATCAGTAAGAAGGGAAGGTGGAATCTGGTAAGTGGCTCACATCTGTAATCCAAGCTATCTGGAAGGAGGAGCTTGAGATGACAGGGGTTCAGAAACAGCCCAGGCAGAAAAAAAACTAGCCATATTCCCATCGCAATCAACAATCCAAGTATGATATAACATGTCTGCAATCCCAGCTATGCAGAAGAGGTAGATCCAAGGCGGCCTAGCCAAAATAATGCAACACACTGGCTGAACAATAACTAAAGGAAGAAGGTTACAGGTATGGTTCAAGTAGAAGAACATCTATCTAGCAAGCACAAGGTCCTGAGTTCCATCCCCAGCGCTGAATTAAAGAAGGAGAGTAGAATATGATGCCAGGTTGATTCCCCAAAGCAGACACTGAAATAAAGCTTTGAATCCAAATTTCTCATACAGAAGGTGATCCATGAAAGAGTGGCAGGATGTGGAAGTGAGACAGTGAAGGGAACAAAACCAGTTTAGGTACTTTCATGAGCAAACCACATCCGTAGGTCACTGGAACTCAGACCCGTGGAAGCTCAATGTAGAACCCACCTCACAACTGTTCTTTCTGCATGATTAGGATATGGGATGCCTTCCATTCACTCCCATTTTTCATTGGTTGAAGCTTGTTCCCAGGAGCACCTGCATTTTGCCACCCCTGCCTGCTCCACTCATACTGAGCATGCTCTTTCAGCCATGGACCATCTTCAGGCAGAGAAGCCACGTGCTGGCAGGAAGAAGCCATTGACACACCCAGGAATGCCTAATGTTGTAGTAAGTGGAGAGGATATCAATGGTGTCTGCTCCACAGGAAGAAAAATAGGATGGAGGAACTAGGAGAAGGAGGTAAGACAGCAAGAAATAAGGAGCCCCAACCTGGGTAAAGCTGACATTTGAGTAGCATGGATGGGTGTTCCATGAATGGGAAGATTGAGGCAGAGGATCATGAGATTGAAGCCTGTACAGTGAGATTGCATATGTATGTGTGTATAGGGGTGTGTGTGTGTGTGTGTGTGTGTGTGTGTAAAATCATCATCAGAATGAGCTTGTGACTTTAAATGAGCATCATTATTCCACAATACTGTGAAATTTGGGAAATTATGTAATCACTTAATCACAATAAAAAAAAAACCCACCAGAAAACTAGAAATGGCGCGATGGCTCAAGTGGTAGAGCATGAGCCTTGAGCTGAATTGTTCAGGGACAGCTCCCAGGCCTAGAGCTCAAGCCACATGACTGACAAAGAGAGAGAGAGAGAGAGAGAGAGAGAGAGAGAGAGAGAGAGAGAGAGAGACATCTTTCGTGTGATTGTTTCTAACATATTTATAAGATTATGTCTTTGTTGCCTTGTATATCCCTCCCCCATGATACAACCCCTGCTTTCACTATATATGATGTTGGTATATGTGGAGGGGAAGGGAAAAAAACAAATTTTAAAACAGGGATACAGGAAGACCCATTGCAACAATGAGATGTACAAGTCCTTATGTCGAAAACCGAACTTTACAACTTTGGTGGGCGGGCAGGGGGAGGGAAGGAGAAGAGATGGGAAGGGGAAACAAAGCAGGAGGCTACAATGCTTGATAAGAAATGTGCTCAGTATCTTACCCATGTAATTGTAACCCCTCTGTACAGTATTTTCACAATAAAAATATATTTTTAAAAAATCATCATCAGAGTCAAAACTCGTATTTGTCAGGTATCAGTGGTTCATGCCTATAATCTTAACTACTTAAAAAGCTGAGATCTATGTATTGCTGTTTGAAGTCAGCCCAGATACAAAAGTCCATATGACTCTTCATTTCCAATTAGCTGCCAAAAAGCTAGTAGAGCTGTGGCTCAAGTAATAGAGTGCAAGCCTGGAGAGACAAAACTAAAGGATAGCACTCAGGCCCTGTATTGAAGCCCCAGCATCAACACACACACACACACACACACACACACACACACACACACACACACACACACCTCATATTTATCAAATTTCATCTGTAATGTCAGGAGAATTGGAGAATTAACAGAACATATCTTTATAGGGTTACATTCTGGATACATTTAAAATTATAATTCATAAAAGGCTTAATAAAAAGGAACAGTACTTATCATTTAATGTTAAGGGGTTTCATCAAAGGGGAGATCTAAAACTGGATATTCAGCATAAAGATTATATACTTATGCCAGCATTAGGAAAAGTATTAAATATTTTGAAGTCTTAAATGGTCCATTTCTATAGTTACTTTGTTCCACTTCCTTCTAATTTTCTAAGCTTTCCATAGTTTCCACAATTAAGCTGCGTTACTGTTGTAACTTCCTCCTAATATCTTCAGTGAGGTAGGGAATGAGGGGTGAGGAGTAAGATCATTTATCACCACTAATTTGGCTCTGTTGCTAGATTCGGTTTAGGGCTGTGCTCAAGAAGGCCAGCTTCCAGAAGATTCATGTCTTCAACTCTTGTTCTCATTTCCTAAAGAGCCTCTGTCACATTCCATTTCAGCCAGCCAACCAACATATATACTCATTAATATCCCCAGTGGGCTTAGCCACATGCCTTGCATTGCCCTAGGTACTGGATAAAACCAGTAGTTCACCATTCTCCACAGAGGAAGGATTAACATACGAGTTTCCCAATACTATATCTGATATGTTTGCAGAGCAAACAAGGTTTTACTCTGATTTTATGTCTATTGAGGCAACATAAAGAAGTAATGGGGTTCTAAAGCCAGAATACCACCACAGACCTTAAAACTAGATTTCTGTTCAGCTAGAAACTTTCTCCTAATTGTCTCACACCTTCACCTTGATTTTCACCCCAAGGATTTAACAGTGTCTTGCATGCAGAAATAGGTTGCCAGTGAATAAATTGGTCAATATATTATCTGACTCTGCTAGCAGAGCTGTCTTCTTTGTTCTCATTCGAAGGTAACTGTCCTGCTGAGAAGGCTCTCAGGAGTCAGATTCCCACTCTCCCCAAACCCCCAAACACCAACTCAAACTAAACCTGGAGCTCTCCAGACCTCTTCCAGAAAACACCAGGTGTTTTTTTTCCCCTGGAACACTGATGCCCTCTAGTGGTTATCTTGGGCTAAGATTCCTCTGATTTCAACTGCAGCAGCATCTACTAAAAATTGAACAAGCCCTCGGATTTACAAAGAAAAGATAGGTAAATGATCTGTACTTTTGCGTCTCTTGAAATGCACAAAGTAAATTTATGGATAGCTACCTTTTCATATCAACTTCCAAGTTAAGCTTCTAAATACTAGGTTAAATATGGCCTCTAGCCTCCAGGATGATTTGTGGTTTAATAAACATCACAGCCTTTTACATCTTAGAAGGGCTCTCCTTCATCCCAAACACATCTTTAGGCTTGTTTCAGAGTTCCCCTGTCTGCCTTTTTACTCACAGAAACACAAAGGGCTAACCTAATTCTTTGCACAGAGAAAAGCAGATTTCCAGACCCATAATCCAAGGTGCCTTTCCTCACAAAACTAGTCTCCAAGGAACCTCAGCAGGACTGGGAACCATTACTACCTTCTGTGCCTTTGTAAGTAGGTGATCTCAGGGTGCCATGTGACACTTGCTTCGTGGGTCATTTTTATGAATTGATTTGTACAACCCCCAGGGAAGCTTTGCTAATATAAATAGCTTGTATTATGATTCTTATCACCTTCATATGACCCTGGGGAGCTCTAAAGAAAAGCCCATCACTTTCACCTGGCTTTTGGCCTGACCAAGCAATTAGGCCACCAGCCAAGAGAGGCTGAAGGAAGGAAAGAGCCTACATCTACACATCAGATAATATCCACTATGCCCTTGACCAGAAGGAAGAGCCACAGAGGATAGCTCTCTGATGGGGTTAGCACTGAATTCCTCCCAGTGGAACAGACATGATCTTTTCTCTTTTACAGATGAGGAAATCATGTAGCTAAGTAACAAAAGTAAGCCAGAGGATTTGGATTCAAACCCAAGTATAACTCTCCATAAAACCTACTCCTTTTTATTATAACTAAATTTGGCAATACTCGAGTTTGAACTCAGGACCTTATATTTGATAGGCAGGCTCCCTGAACACCTCTAGTATGTCTGCTTTTTTTATTTTTAATTTTTTAAAATAAGGTATCATACTTTTTCCCGCAGGCCTGCTGGATGGTGATTCTCCTATTTATACTTCTTATGTAGCTTGGATCACAACTGCACCACTACATTCAGCTATTTAGTGATTGAGGTAAGGTCTCACTAGTTTTCCTCCCCCTGGCTGGCTTCAAACTTTGATCCTTGAGGGCTTGATCTTGGGGCCTGGGCACAGTTCCTGAGCCTTATTTTGCTCAATGCTAAAGCTCTACCACTTGAGCCACAGCTCCACTTCTGGGGATTTTTTGTGTATGTGTGTGCTTAATTAGTTAAGAATCTTGTAGATTTTCCTGCCTAGGCTAGCTTTGAACTGCAATCCTCAGATTTCAGTCTTATGAGTACCCAGGATTACAGGCCTGAGTCACCAGCACATGGCTCATCTTAGCTTCTTTGTGTGTGTGTGTGTGTGTGTCCATCATGGGGCTTGAACTCTGGGCCTGGGCACTGTCCCTCAACTCTTCACCTCAAGGCTAGTGCTCTACCCCTTGAACCAAAGTGCCACTTCCAGCTTTCTGAGTGGTTTATTGGAGATAAGTGTCTCACGAACTTTCTTGCCCAAGCTGTCTTTGAACCATAATCCTTAGATCTCAGCCTCCCGAGTAGCTAGGATTACTGGTGTGTGCCATCCCACCTAGCTTCATCTTAGCTCTTAAAGAGCAAGAATTAAAGCTTGCACCACCATAACCCAGTTTTAACACTCACTCTTTAACCAGCCTCTGCCTCTTACCTCAATTGGCTCTGGGTTTCAGGCTTTTAACTCACAGATTATGTAAATGATGCCACTCAGGACCTGCACAGTGGACAACCTACACATGCATAAAGGGTGGCTCAGATCAGCTTCTGTCTTGTTTATTTATTTATTTTTTGGTTGGTCATGGGGCTTGAAGTCTGAGCCTGGGCGCTGTCCCTCAGCTCTTCAGCTCAAGGTGAACACTCTACCACTTGAGCCACAGTGCCACTTCTAGTTTTCTAGGAGTTTATTGGAAATAAGAGTCTCGGATTTTCCTTCCCAGGCTGGCTTTGATGATCCTCAGTTCCCAGCCTCCTGAGTAGCTAGGAATACAGCGTGAGCTGTGGGTGCCCAGTCAGCTTCTGTCTTAAAACCTTCACATGTCCAAGAGTTCCATCCTGGCTTACCATCTAGAGCCTTCTACTTCCTCAAGTGTGGTCTCTGGGCCTGCGGCATCCACACTCAATAGGGGCTTTACAGATGTGATGTTCATCTCTTCACCTCTTCTAGTAAATCCAGGTGTCCAAGGAAGCAGCCTAGAGACGGATTCTCAGCTTTGATGAGCACTCAGATTACTCAGGGATCTTGTTACATGCACATTCTGAGGAGGTGATAAGATTTTGCCTTAACCGCACTTGGAATAATATGGCTGTAGACAAGTAATACTCAAACTTGAGCCTGTCCTCCAACCATCTTGGAGGACTTGCTCATAAACGCCTACTCCAAAAGATTCTGATACAGAGGGACGGAGATCGGGTTGTGGAATGTGAACATCTAACAATCTCCCAGGAGATGCTGGTGCTGCAGGGACAGGACCTCACATTGAACACAACTGTTCTAGCCTATCAGAACCTTCTTTAATTAGAGATCAATCCTACCTGTGAATGACACTTTTCTTCTGTCCATAGCTCTACTCGGATCCTTGTAGCTTGGCATTTTAGAGCTAAAGGGAACACTAGAGACTACTTGGGTCAGATGAGGAAGTATGGGCAAGGGTCTCGCCCAAAGCCAGGCATCAACCAAGAGGCAAAGCTAAGCATCAAGCATTCCGACTCTCTGTGCTGGCCTGCTTATTCTGCATTCTGCTGTCGTCTCCGGCTCTGTATACTGTCTGGCCTCCAGCAACTGCAGTATTTTTGGCAAGCTCTCCATCTGAGACCAGCTTTGCAGGTGCTAGAATTCCTGTCCTAGTGGTCTCCTACCTAAAGCTCTGTGGATAGAAGGTCTTTGGAAAAGCCTAGTAGCCATGCTGGCCCATGTGATAGAGAGAAAACAGGAAATGCAGCAGCAAGCACTCAGAGCCAGACAAATGATTCAGCACTGACGCCCTGAGAGCTCAAGGATGAACTGAGACAGACCAACAACACTGCCACCCAGACTCCCCTGGCAACTCTGAAAAGGTCTCTTAACCTTTCTGATACTTTGGTTGAAGAAAAACAATACTTACAGAAACACATGAGGTTTCAAAGAAGAACTTGGGGTGGGGTTGTATGAGTTCCTACTGTATGACACCTCACGATGCTTTGATCCTTTAAAAAGGCAAATATTTATTATGACCTTCAAGTCACTGAGGAAAATGAAAGTGTGTATGTGCTCTCGCTAGGTTTGAAACTGATAAGTCATCATGTGAAAAGCCAGACTCAAGGCTGCCCACTTCTCATGGGAAGAGCTGTAATAAGTATAGAAAGATTCCCAATTTGGTTCCTGTTCAAGATGGAAAGATACCCGAAGGGGGTAGGTTTGTAACCATTTCTGCAAGCTGCCAAGGGGAAACAAACATGCCAAATACAAATACTTGGGAAATGAAGGAAGCACAGATAGGGAAAAAGAGAGTCAGAGCTACAACGAGGAAGCAGCCAGTAGAGGGAGTACAAGCAAGACAAGCAGGTATGCTGGGCAATCAGAGCTCAATGCTACTGAACAGCTCTGGAGCTAGTGTAGGGCACAGGACCTTTCTGCTGTCCTACTGAGGGAGGAAGGGGGGAGGGAGGAAAGGAGATAGGGAAAGAAAGAACTGGGATGTTTTTATATCAATTCCTATCACACATTTGTGGAGAGCTTCTCCAAGGAGACATGAATCCAACATCATCTCAGCCTTCCACATAAGGCAAAATAGCTTGGGAGGTGGGAATCAGGCCTTGGCAAAGAAGTTCAGATGCTGGCAGCCAGACCCTCACCCACCACGCCCACTGCACTGACAAAGTTCAGGTAAAAAAGATGTAAACACAGTTCCTCCACAGCTACTCCTGTAGAGTGGTATGATAACAGAAAGAGATTGCAAGCTCTGGGTTTAAGTTGTTTTCATCAAGCATGCTTTTTTTTTGTAAGTCTGTTTTATTTGGTTGGTGTTTCTATTGTCTTGCTGGCAAAGGTTGGGACACAAGACTGCAATATAATGGGTTGTCTGGTTCAGGATGAAATGCCAAGAGAGATGTCGAGTGGTCCTTGGAACGTAGCAATTACCAGCATGGGTGAAGAGGAAGCAGTTACCCCTGCCATGGGGATGCAGGATCCAAACAACCCTCCAAAGCTACCACTCTTGAGCAGTGGTGACAACAGCTTGAGACCACAGAGGAGGGGGTGGAGTGAGGCACCGAGGGGAAGGCAGAGACAACCGGTTTCTAAAGATTCAGATTCAGGAAACCCCAGGAGAAGCCATGCCAGGGAGGTTTTTGAAATGCGTGCAAAATGGGCTGAAAGGAAAAGCGGTCAAATTATAGCCGAGATTTATTCTTTGGAGTAAGTGTAAAACTGAGATCGATAAAGTTAACAACAAGGGTCTGTAACGTCTACCTGGGCCATGCAGGCCCTGTGCAGACTCCTCCCTACCTCTTGGCTAAGATTCCACCCAATATCTGTTACCTAGGTAACTGGCACACCTGGAAGCAGTCACCTCCCCCTCCTGCTAGGTCACATCCTGGGCTGCCTCTGGTCACATGCCTCCCATCTGACCTTAGGAGGATCCCAGACCCTGAGGTCACATCCAGATCCAGTGTGGCCACACCTTCCCCCACTTGGCCACACCTCTTCCTGTCCCTGGTCTAGATAAGTCCTGGCCCAGGGGTGGGTAGTCCCTTTTTCAGCCATGCCTCTCCACCATGCATGGCCGGAGCAGCGGGCAGCAGTTTGGTAAATAAACTTCTTTTCCTGCCTAAATAGCACATGGTGTTCTCTTCATTGGCTATCTAATGAAACCTACCTACTTAATATACCTTACAGGGTCAAAGTGATTTAATACATTTTGTGTGTTTGAGTTGGTACCTGGACTTGAACTCAGGGCCTAGAAGTCTTGCTCAGCTTTCTTACTCATGGCTGGCATATTACCACTTGAGCCATACCTCTAGCTTAGCTTTTTGCTGGTTAATTGGAAATACCAAATCCTATTGGCTGATACACTGTTACTCCTTTTCTTGCCCTTGACATATCATCCACTTCGCTTAGTCAAAAAATCTTTATGACATCCCATAGGAGGGCTTTGAAATCAAGTTTGAAACTGTTTGTATGATTAAGTAATATTAATTGAACACTGGCTATGTGGTAGCATGATTCTAAGTTCTTCATAGGTTTATCCCTGTGACACACACACACACACCATTTTGTCCCAATTTTATTGGTAAGAAAGTCAAAGAACAGAGAGGTTAAGTAATTTTATTAAAGTAATATTATTATTCAGCTAGTGTCACAGCATTGATAAACAACAAAAACATTTAATTCACTTGCCTTATAATTAGCAATGGTTATTTTCATGCTCAGATGTCTATAAAGTACTTCATTTTAACTGACTATAAATGGAATGAGCCAGGTAGCCCCACAGTGTATTGTTGAATGGGCTTGACCTCAGATTGCTGGAGGGAGTCTGAGTTTGGCACAGATTCATTCTGAGTTCAAGCTGAATGAGCAACAGTAACCCAATAAGTACACTTTTAATAGATGACTGAGGACAAGAACAAGAATATCTATTCAAGCAAACTTAATTAAGGCCCTATTCACATATACCCAGTAGAATTCCATTGGCAAAGCCAAGTCTTACGGCTAAAACTAACATATTTACCTCATCTTTCTTCTCTGTGAGTTCATGTCATAATCGTTGCTTACAGGTTGGGAGTGTGGCTTAGTGATAGAGCGCTTGCCTGGCATGAATGAAGCTCTGGGTTCTATTCTTCAGCACCACATAAACAGAAAAAGCTGGAAGTGGCGCTGTGGCTCAAGTGGTAGAACGCTAGCCTTGAGCAAAAGAAGCTCAGGGACAGTGCCCAGGCCCTGCGTTCAAGCCCCAGGACTAGCAAAAAAAAAAAAAAAAAATTCTTCTTACAAGGACATGACTCATTGGACTAAGAACTACCCTAACTACCCTGGTTAAAGATGCTATTTCCAAAGAGAACTAAGACATCAACAGATTAAATCTTGAGGTTATGCAATTCAATATATAAGAAGTTGATGTGAGGATAAATGTTTTAATATTCATTAAGAACTTAAATCCACGCAATAGGTATATGCAACACTAACTACAACTTACCATAGTTTTCAGAAGTAGCAATCAATGTAGAAGCAACAGTATGTCAAGTAGGAATAGGATCACAAAGAATCATAGCAAAACTGCCCAATAGAAGTAGTGAAAGAATCCGTAGGAAAGAGGGAGGAAGTTATATTTTAAGACAGAAGGAAATAGTATCGTTATCAAACTATTACATGGCTGTGTAACTGATTCTGTCAAACTTTAGAGGTTTAAATCAGCAACCCTTACTTCCTCATGAATCTACAGTTTTGACAAAGCCCAACAGGGTTAGCTAACTCAAACTATATTTGTCATCTGTTCAGAGAGTTCAAAGTCTCGCACGGTGATGCCATCCATCGGTTGAGACTTCAGCTGACCCATGTTGTCTCTTCATCTGGTCTGGATGTGGCCAGGCTCCATGAATGAGCCTGAAAGAGAGAAAATGAGAATGGGATAAATTTTCTGATCAAGTCATTCAAAATCACTACTGCTAAGAGGCATTCCTAAAGACTAACCAGGTTCAAGAAAACTAGAGTCCTCTTTTTGGATGGTGAGTGCCAAGGTATAGAAGGACATGGTACACTGGACATTTCTGTTGTGCTCATTTCTGGAAAAAGAAAATTCTCCATTGATCCTGACATTCCCACAGGAAGTTCTTTCCCTAGAAGTTGGGTTGGTTATTTTGCTCTGATTAGAATGGGATCTTTATACTCCTCCCAGTAACAAGAATTTGAAGATAGCATAGCATATTTGCTAGAAAAATTTTCAGAACAGCTTTAGAAAAGATAATTCCCTAAATAAGGATTCAATGTGAATTATAGTTTCTTCTGAACCAAGCATGCCTAGAAAAGAGGTGATTTCACAGATAATCTTTCCTTTGTATGACTCCAACACAATCATGTCTTAGCTCTGAATCAGGAACTCAGATTTTCATCTGCAAAAGGAAGGTCAGGCACCAGTGGCTCATTCCTGTAATCCTAGCTATTTAGGAGGCTGAGATCTAAGGATTGTGGTTCAAAGCCAGCCTAGGGAGACAAGTCCTTATGAGACTTTTTTTTAACTATTTTTTTTGTCTTTTCTTTTTTGGTATTTGGGATTGAACCCAAGACGTTGCACTTGCTAGGCAAGCCCTTTGCCATTGAGCTACATCCCAGCCCCCTGTGAGACTCTTATCTCCAATAAACTACTCAAAAAAGCCAGAAGTAGATCTGTGGATCAAGTGGTAGAACATTCATTTTGAGCAAAAAGAAGCTCAGTGACAGCACCCAGGCCCAGAGTTCAAGCCTCAGGACCAGCAAAAAGGAAAAAAAGAAAAGAAAGGAAAAAGATTGAGGAGAACCACAATGCCTTATCAACTTTAATGGTCTATGAAAACAAGGAGGAGAGGGGAATTAATTAAGCAAATGTAAAAGCCTTGTATTGGGTCAAAGAGAGGAGCTGCAGTTGTTACTTGCTTTATCTTTGAATTCTATACATGGTTTTCATTATGGCAATAATAATTTACTGACAAAAATGGTTTTTATTGAGTTGCCTTTTACTGAAGAGGCTCTACAGATGCTTTTGCACCAGTCAGCTACAATTAAAAGCAGCAGTAAACACAGCCTTTCTATTTAGATTGAAAAGCAACAATTATGCTGGCCCATCTATAAATAGGATATAGCTTCACATCCATGGCCCCAACCAAACACATTAAAGACTAAAGCTTCCAAGTCCTACAGGACAAACTAATAAATTGTCAAAGTCTGACCTTACACCTGACAACTTTATAGAAAATGAAAGTAGGCAAATTATGCATAATTCTGCATAATTACTGGGATGTCTACAAGGCCAGGAAACCTGCATGCTCACTGGAAATCTAAATTTACAGGCTTCTAGTTGTTGTTTTTCTAGTTACCATTATCACACAGTACTTTTGTTCAGGCAGCTTGTCAGGGAAGGCTCGCTTTTTGCCTAGAAGGCATGAAAGAAAAATAATTGATTTTAAAAGTAGGGTAGACAAGAGAGAACATAGAAAATTCTTTATCAGTATTCTTATTGATTCAAAGGATGTCATAAAGAGATGAGAACATGGGGTGTTTGTGTTAAATATTTCTTAATTGGTTTTTTGTTCATGAAAGCTTCTCATCACACCTATAAATGACAGATTGAATTATCAGCATTGATTCACCCCCTCAGTCCTTTCCAGGAGGAAACCGGAAGCTGAGGAAGAGACATGAATTGTCCTGTCATAGAGCTTGGCTATGTCAGAGGAGGAACACAATAGCTTTCCCGACGGCTACTCCATAGCCACTGAATGAAAACACTGCCCTCTTCCCACTAGTGTCAATACAAAAAAACAAATGAATAATATCTAGGTACTGGAAAGTACAAAGGCTCTATTATTCTTGGAGTACGAGAGAAGTTTCCAAAGATGAGAAGAGTTTTCAGCTTAGAGATACTGGATCCACTCTGCTTCGATCTCCACCTCCCCTCATCTAAACCAATAATTTCTCATTTCTAAAAGCTCCCAAGTGAATTGCTAAAACAAAAAGTACATGTTGGGTGATTGCATCCTTTTAAAACATGTATGTCTTCTTGGGATTTTGTATGCACATACTCTACTTTTTAAATGTTTTTTTCCTAAGATGTATGAGTCCCTTTGGTCATGTGCTAGACATTTTCTGGTGCCTACTCATACCTCCTCAGCTTAATAGGAGAAAGTTTCTCTATTCTCCTTAACGGTATATTGGCATGTATGTAACCAAGCCATTTGGATTCAATTTGAGCTTGATTGTGAGACATAGTTGTATAAGACTGGATAAAGGAGAGTAAGGAGTCATGGCTTCTTCTTTTCTCTTTCCCATATTCTGTGTAGTTTTTCCCAAGAAAATTTCCTCATAGTGTCAAATTGCACCTGAATTCTCATCTCCAAAACCAGTTTCTGGGAATTCTCTCCTCAAATAAGGACCAGAAATCACTACTAGAGGGTAGAAAATGGTGTTGGGGAAAGAATATTTGAATGACTAAAGATTCCTGCTGCTCTTATTTTTGTGGGGGAGCCGGATGGCGATTCCAGTTTTATCTGGGCATTGGGAATCTGGCATTGAGAATATAACATCTGCCGAGTATGAGAGGAAAACCTCCTATGCAACTACAGACTTCAAGTCAATAATATTGACTGGCCAACATTCTGTCGTCAGTAGACCCTCTTGGGTCCAATTCTGGATTGATATTGGCAAAACTAGGGGATAGCTGGCTTACATCTCACTTATATACTTATGTTTCGCTCTCCTCCCCCCCTTTTTTCTCTCTCTTTCTCAGAGGCAACAACTTACTTCCTTTAAAGCTGGCCCTGAAGATAAAGAAAGATACCTTTTCCTGGCCCTGAAGATGTACGACCTTAGGTATAAGCAACATTATGGGCTTTCTAATTGGTTTAGCCATTTTTTTTCAGCCTATAACTGGTATCTTATCACTTTGCAATTCTTTGCTTTCCAAGTCTGCATCTAGAGCTTAATCCTGTCTAGAAATCCAAATCACCCTACAGCAGATAAAAACTTCCATTACCACTGCAGCTTAGATTAGTATTTATATAACAAAACAGTTGCTAATTATTGAGTGAATGCTACCTGTTGTTTTGCAGATGAAGAACCCAGAGTTTGATAGGAAGATTAATTTTCCTAGAGTCTCATGACTAATAAGTGAGTAAGCTTTGCCACAAACAGACCAAGGATCAAGTGAGTCAGACATGAGCTCAGATCTCCTTTCCCTCCACCAAATAGCCAACAAGTCATAGCGTTTCCTATCCCAGCTTAGCTGACTTAGGCTCCAGCACTAGGTTTGGCTTTGATTCTCCTCCCATGTATTTTAGCTGCACTTTCCTGGTTAAGACCCTCGTCCCTCTCCTCTGTCCACTCATTTTCCCTAGAGGCTGACCCTTGCTCCTCAAAATGCATCTTCAATCTCTACCTGCCATCATCCACATGGACTAGAGCAGCTGAATCCACACACTCACAGATTTTAGAACTTCTGGCTTCAAAGCCATGCTCACCTCCTGCTGTGCTAGGCCACAGCACCCAAAACTTGAACCTCTGTGCTGCTGGATGATGTTATATTCCTCAGAAAAAGAGCCCAAGAAATCAGGTGCATATTGTTTAATGCAGGAAGACTCAAGAGAAGCTTCTAACAGGGAAGCAGATGGGATCCATAGGGAAGGAGTCAGGCAAAGATGGGTGCTCTAAACTCAGCCTGCTTGGTGAGAAGCTCAAGAAGGAGCATAAATCACAATGTTGATTTCCTGGTCTTCAAGTCAAGGCAAGGGAGTTGGCATTGTATACCGCTGTATCAGTTACTCATTGCTATGGGCTTTACTGGACATCAATAGAGAATAATTCTTAGTGAAGGGTCCTCTGATCCCCCAACACCCAACTCCCACAGCAACTGAAGGCTTGGGGCCGATGCCCATTCAACAGCACCTATACCAGTGCCTACACCTTGGGCAGGGAACACTACGACTAACAATCAACTGCTTTTTCCTACCCCACCCCCCAACTTCCCTGCTCCGGGTTCTCTTGCTTCAGCTTCTTCTGCTCTGGCTTCTTATTGTCCACCACCCTTATGGTTTCAATCCTCCTTTGCCAGTTGTCCATCTATTGTTTTCTGGATGTTAGTACCCTCTCAAGTCAACCCCATTGGCGCCTGACACTTTATTAGTGTGCTAAATCTTTGTTGACAGTTACCAAGACTCCCCAGGTGCTACACAAAAGTCAACAAGGAAATAAAACTCCACTAGCTGGTGTATCAGTGAGGGATAAAACCTCCATACAGGTAACAGCTGGGTGTGTGCCCACAGGTCTCACGGCATTGCTAGCCCTGAAGGCTCCTCTGAATTTTTATAGTTTAATCCCTCTTTCAAAGCCTCTCTGTGGACACACTCCTCTACATCTTCCAGTTCCTCTGTATCCTGCAAACCTCAGGAAGCAGAGGCAGTAATGAACTTTCATACTGTTCTACTGCCTTTGACAGCCCACAGGACAGGAATTAAATCCAATTGCTTGCTGCTACTTGTGAAATAATCTCTTAGAAGCTAGGCTCTAGTAGCTCAGACCTGTAATCCTAGCTAGTCAGGAGGCTGAGATTGAGGATCACAGTTCAAAGCCAGCCTGGGCAGAAAGTCCATGAGATTCTTATTTCCAATAAACCCCTAGAAAACCAAAAATGAAGCTGTGGCTCAAAGTAGTAGAGTGCTAGAAGAGCTCAAGGACAGAACCCAGGCGCTGAGTTCAAGCCCCATAACTGCAAAAGTAAACAAAAACAAACAAAAACTTTAGTGTCTTCTTTTGAAACTGACAGTAGTTTTATTTTCTGCCCATTCAAATAAAAACATCTCCCTCCATGGCAAAGATTGGGCATCTTCGCTTGTAACCCATTATAAAATACTGGGTGGAGATGAGAGGGAGGGAAGGGAACAGAAGACACTGTATGAAAGAAAATGTACTCATTACCTGACTCATGTAATTGTCACCCCTCTGTATGTCACCTCTACAATAACAATAAAGTAAATTAATAATAAAAATTATGGTTCCCTATGGGCTGGGAAGTTGGCTCAGTGGTAGAGCGCTTGCCTTGCATGCCTGAGGCCCTGGGTTCGATACCTCAGCACCACATTAGCAAAAAAGAAAAAAAAATGGAAGTGGCGCTATAACTCAAGTGGTAGAGCGCTAGCCTTGAGCTAAAGAGCTGAGGGACAGTGCCCAGGCCCCATGACCGGACCCAAAAAAAAAATTATGGTTCCCTAAACTTAACACTGCCAGCTGTAATACTGCCCAATGTCTGCCTAGCTGGGCTCTGGTATTTGAGAACAAGGGACATTGCAAAAAAAAAAAAAAAACTCTTGGAAAAATTGATAGCATTTTCCCCTACTATTTCCTTATTCCTGGTGCTGAATACTGTGCTTGCTATTATATGAAATTAACATTACATATAATACATAATAATTTCATATTATATAAAATTAACATTTATTCATTTGTTTATGTTATTATTTGTTCTTTCATTTATTTAGCAGTACTGGATGAATACAGGGTATCATGCGTGCTAAGCAAGTGCTCTACCACTAGAGCTCTGCCCCCAGTCCTAAAATTAACACTTTAATGTTGACTTGACAATCTTTATCCCACCTATCTGATCTGGAAGTAAAGAAATTTGGGCTCTAGAGGAAGCCATGCAGAGGATCTAAGAAAAAATATATTACCCATTGCCAGTCCTGCTGCATCCTTCCTGGTTTAATTTATAAGAACACATGCATGAGACTCACACTTTAGAAACATCATTAAATCAGCAACAAGCTTGGGCATTGAAACCTTGGTTTGAAACTTGGTTCTAATGAGTCAGAGCTGTATGACCAAGAACATCACTTGAATTTTCCATTCATTAAATTTCTTCTCTGTCAATAATAGTCTATAATTGCTGTGAGATGACAAGAAGGGATCGCTATGAATGCTTAGCCCAGACATACAAAAAGTGTTTCTATTTCATATGTAGTCAAATGCAGATTCCTGATTGATGAGATGTATATTTCTTCATCTCTTCATTTATTAAAATCCTGTCCATACATATATAGGGAAAGATAAAATGGAAGATAGCTTATGGGAAATTTTCATGAGCCACAGTCCACTGACTAGGAAAGGTACATGGCCACAAATGATTGTAGGGGAATCTGGGTAATGTAGACTAGCCATTAATTTTAAAAACTGGAAATGGCATTGGTGAGCCAATCTAATCTCTGCCAAACCAACTTTCCTCTAAGCTTGGCTGAAAGAAACACAAGACTAGGTTAAGTTTACCAGAGACCAATAACAGGTGGAGTATCCACAGCCAGAGAAGTGAATAACAGAAGAAACAGAAGCAAGAAGAAATCCTGAGAGGCAAATTTATGACTCCAAAGATCTATGAGATCTCTTGTTGGTGCTACTGAAATATCTACTCCATGGTAAGATAAAGAGAAACAGTCTTCTTTCTAGCAAGAAGACTGGGCTGACTAGTTCATGTAGAGCAGTTAAAGATGAGAGTAAAGGGTAAAGATAGCAGTCTTCACTCGTAAGGGGTAGAAGCAATTCATTATCCAGGAGAAGGCTATAGTTTTGAAGCATGGACAGATTATCAGAGAGCAGTGGCAAAGGGATGGCCAAATGTTAGAACATTAAGAAGCAGAGGGATGAAGATTTTCAAGAATTTTGTGTTTGTTCAGCAGTCTTTGCTCAATAAAATTTACCTTTTAATAACAAGTTGATTTTACAAAGTGGAATTTTTATTTTTCCATTATTTTGAAGACATTGAACAAAAGGAGTGTATACCTGAACTTGAAGTCAAAACTTAAAATGGGGACACGATTTCCATGTTTTTAAAGTACTTTCACACTTCACCTTATGCAATCACCTTCCTTAATCACCCTTGCCAATATGTGAGAAGCAGAATTTCCTAATCCACTATTTCTGGAAAACCATATAAGAAGCATTCCCATCTTATTTTCTCCCTGACATCTGATTTTAGTCACATGCTTAGTAATCACCACTGACTTTAGGTCTGTGACCAGAAAACACCGCTCTAAGCTTTGGTTCATTCAGATGTTGGTGTGTATTTTCCCTTATAGTGAATGAACACTTCAGCTCACCTTGAAGACAGCATTATCTTTTGCCTAAGAATGCTCAAGTAACAGGTAATAGCATCAGATTTTATCATAATCCCTTCAGGGTGCATCAATGTACTGACCAAGTAGATGATTTAAAAAAAAAAAAGTGTGTCTTGATTCTAGCTGTATTCAATGGCAAAAGCCTAAGATGTACCACAATGAACTATTGTAATATTTTCACACATGTTAAAAAGAATGATAATTACTCAAAATAGGTCAGTGTGCCCAAATAGACACTCTTATTTGAATGTGATATCCAAGAAACCACTCTTCTTGATATGCTCTGATAATCTTACTTCCTGAACACGTAGTTTCCATCAAGAGCAAGACAGAATCAGAACAGTGTGACCAAGAATAGTCTTCAAATGTGATGTACAATGGAGATGTGTGGCATGGTTTGTAAGAGACCTTAAAAGGTGCACATTGTTTAGTAGGTTTACCCAAAAATTCTCCTTAGAAGATACTATGATTTGGAAGGGATGATATACTCCTTGACACTCTATCATCTGAGAGTACAGCTGAGTTTCCACCCTATATACCTAGGTAGGCTTCCTTATTGCCTTGACCAGCCAACTGCAGAAGAACTAGCACTGAAATTAACAAAGCTGAGTCTGATAAAAAAAAGTCTCCCTTTTTCCTGGAACCTCACACGTGGGAGTCTTTAACTGCTGTGTAAGAAACTTAATTATTCTGAGGCTGCCTTGTTAGAGATACTATGCAGAGATGCCATTGAGATATAGACAGCAAGAAAAAGAGAGGGAGAAACAAAAGCCCTACCCATTTCAGCCTAGCTATCTAAGTTTTCCTAGCCTAAATATGTGGGCAATGACCCTGTTGTCACTGCATTTGATTCCAGTGTCCTGCATCTTGTATATACATTTTTCTAATTTGAGGAGGGGAAGGGAAATTACAAAATGTTGAAATAAGGATATAGGATGACTCATTTTAACAATGAAATGTACAAGACACTATGTTGAAAACGAACTTTACAACTTTGGGAGGGGGAGGGAGGAGTTGGGGAGGTGGAGAGGGAAGGGATGGTAGAGTAAAAACAAAGGAGGAGGTAACAGTGCTTGGTAGAAAATGTACTCATTACCTTGCTCATGTAACTGTAACTTCTCTGTACAGTATCTTTACAATAGAAAATGTTCATATATATACATATATAAAAAAATAAGGGGAGAAAGTCACATGTTCACCTTCATGCAGAAAAAAATATGTGGGTAATGAGAACTTCAAAATGGCATTAGCTCTAAAACCACTGGGAGCCCTATGCCAGATATGCCTAAGAAAGATACTAGTTAAATTGTTATTGTTTTAAATCACAACAATAAACAAATTAGGAGATATATTACACATAGTATAAAGGAGAACTCAAGCCAGATGATTCTCTTGCCCACTACTATACATGTGTCCATAACAGACATCACAGCTAGTAATACACAGAGACAAAAGCATGGCCTCACAGGACAGCTGACTTGATAGATATGTCTCTATTGTTTTTTGAGGGAGACTCAGTATAGTAGGCCTCAAGAGACTGCTCAATCCCCAGAAGTCTACCATAGAAATCACTTTGATAAGAGCTCTGACCTTGGAAAATTGCTGAGTGTTAGTGATCCTCAAATACAGTGAGTTTTGAGTTAGAAACACTCAGCTTTAAGACAGGACTGCCAAGGAGATAGAGTGGAGAGCAAGCCTAGTAGATATACTTTTTTCTTTTCTCTGGTCTTAAGAACAGGGCATCCTTTCAGCCTCTGGGATGAACCATGTGATCAAAAGTGCTAATCACTGCAATATATTCCTCCAGTCATAGTGACTGGGGTAGGTCTGGCATGTGGTTCATGCACACATCCTTATTATTCTAGAATTTAGAAGAATATTGCAGCTGTTGGAAGCCAATGAAGAGGAAAAAAGAAAACCCACAGGATCCTAAGAATGGAGTCGAAAGAGAGCGGGCAATGCTTAGAGGAGACGAAAAAGTTAGATCTTCATGTCCTTATACTCAGTATCTACATTCTGTATTCCTGAAGCTTGATCTTTCCTGGACTATTTATTTATTTATGCCAGTCCTGGGACTTGAACTCAGGGCCTGGGCATTGTCCCTGAGCTTCTTTTGCTCAAGGCTAGCATTCTACCACTTGAGCCACAGGGCCACCTGGAGCTTTTTCTTCTTATGTGGTACTGAGAAATTGAACCCAGGGCTTCATGCATGCTAGACAAGCACTCTACCACTAAGCCACATTTCCAGCTCCTTCTGGACTATTTTATAATGAAAACTCAGAAATGTATTTCTGTTCATTGATTTAAGTAACTAAAAGAATATAAAGAAAATATTGCATCAATGAATATGTATATGCTTATTTTTCTTCAACTTTATGTTAAAAATTCTTTCTGATGCTAAAAGCACTATTTGAAATAGCTAATTTTTGTCCAATTGACCTAATCCCTTTTGCTTTTTAAAAGAAAATAGTACAGTCATAATTAGACCCTTGACACCTGACATAGTTCTGTGAGATGAGGATAATGATAATGATGTTTCTTGAGTACTAACCTTAGGTTAGGCACTGTTTTGAGCACTATGAATATATTAGCTCATTTAAACATCTGTATAATATTACAGGATATTCTATTACAATCACCATTTATAAAGAATAAAATTGAATTACTGAGAGGATAAATAACCTCCCTCAGTTAACAGTAAGAGGAGGAGCTAGGACTGTGCCTTCATTTATACTCTACACCACTTCTGGCAAGGTAAAGTGTCTTTTGATCCATCCTTAGTTCCAGATTCCGCCTTTTCATAGTGCTCCCATCTTAAAGCATACAACCTAGAATAGCCTTATTATATGTAAGTGGGATAATTTTCACCACTGAAACTTACCTCCATCATCTGTGTTTATTGCTGCCAATGATTATCTGACTTACTCATGTCTGCTCAATTCTAATATCTTTATGGAGAATACAGAGATCAAAGGGAAAGAAGATTTCTAACTTAAGTTGTCAGCTTACTTCTGAAAATTCCCATGCTTAAAAATGTGGCACAGTACTTTAATCTTCAAAAGAAAAAAAAAACCCTCAAATTGTAGCTGACTCCAACTCCCTGTTTCACTTGGGTCAAGGCAGATGCAATTTCTGTGAATATGAGTTATTCTCATCCACTCTGAATTGCCAAAATGACCCCAAAAGTTGTATGCAGCATAGAATGGGGAGGTTCTTTCCCCTGTTACTTGAGATCTGCATAGGCCTTGGAAAGACATTGTTAGACTACACATTCTTATCAGTCTGGCACACTGCCTTGAACATTTTCCCAGATCTTATGTTGAATTTCCCTTTGTGGGCTTCACTTTCATTCTGTTCTAAGGAGATGCTAAAGTGCAGGATCATAAGGCACCACCTTTTTCATGGTCTCCTTTAAACCCCAACACTCTTACTTTGTTTCCTCCTATCCCTTAATACCTAGTACTTGGCTCTATTCTTTGCAACCTTCAATACTGTATGGGTTAATGCCTCAATTAAATTGGACCCTTAAAAGAATCATAGGGCTTTTAAACATTCAAGCATCATTTATTTTAATGCCTCCTTAAATACTTTCTGAAAAATCTCTTAGAAGTCCAGTCAAATTAGGGGGTAGTTAGTGTGTATTTTAATTGACCATTCAATTTCAGATAAATGTGAAGGAAATTGTAAGTCTCTTTAGCAGCTCAGTGACAATTTAAGGAGAAAGAGGCCTTGATTGAAACCATTATGAACATAAAAGGAAGACTCTGATATGGTCAAAGAAAACAACTCAAGAATTTGTAAATCTTGTGTTATTTTGCTTTGATGAAAAATTTTAAACCAAGAAACTAAGATATATTTTATTCAGAATTTTTAATTTTACTAACCAGATAAAAGCAATTGCTTTAGTTTGAGAGTGAGAAATGTTTATAACAAATCTTTTATTTTTTAAAACATTCTTATGATTATATTAGATAGTAGGAACCTTTTTATATTTTATTTTATTATCTTTAAGTAGCTCTACATCAGAGTTGCTATTTAACAAAGCAATTTATGAATTCAATGTATCGATCAATGTCACCCCTTTCAACATTCTCACCCATCCTTCCCCACCCCACCGCTTCCCTCACATCTCTTAATTTTGTAGGATATGCATTGAATTTTTGACTCCATTCTATTACCCCTGCCCTGGCTTTACCTAGCCTGAAGACCTGATGCTTGGAAAGCAAACATTTCCATACATCTATTAACATATATTGTTCAGGCCACACATCACCGTACAAATTTCTGATCAAATCGGCCATCTGTATACACCTAAGAACACCCTTCCCATCCCTGTTTATTTTATTACCCTTTGGGGTCAATGAGTGTAAGTAGAGATGGCTCAAACACGCCAGAGGAAGGATCTGAAAATAGTGGAGGATTTGAAGACTGCTACAGCAAATCGTCAATCAAATTAAAAGTCAAGATCAATAAAAAGAAGACAAGGAAAAAACTAGCCAATGTCAGATACTATTCACGGTCTTCCTCATTAACTCATTTGTTCTTCGGACACCATGAGGAAGGTTAAGAGCCAAAGGTCATTAGAATCTCAGGCTATAACTTGAGACAGCCCCAAATTGGGACATTCCTTTTGGCTGCTCTATAAATAGCCCATATTTGCTTTTTTCGTATCAAGCCTCATGGTTCATGGCTACATTTGGGAGGAGGACTTTGGAGTTTGTCCATAAGATTTTTGTGCTTGAAGTGAAGATTTTTGCCATTGAATATTCTGGAGTGAGCCTGAGTCAGAGAATGACTCAGGCAGGCCTCCTGCTCAGAAGTGACTGGCCATAAATCCGCTTTTGTAGAATATTAATCTCTCCTGGCTCTTTTGGAAATTCAGCAATTGTTGGTCCATGGTATGAAAGAGTCTTCAAAAGAGGAATGCTATGACAATGTCACCTTTAATTCCCTCCAAACTCACTGGTAATAGACAAGAAAAAAACTCTCCTCTCAAACAAGTTGCAGAGGGGATGGTCCTGGCAGATAGATGTAGCCAAAGGAAGTCAAAGATGTAGCCAAACGAAGTCCTGAAACCTTATAAATGTCTACGAAATACCTGAAATACCTAAGAAATACCCTGTTACCTTCAAAGGAAGGTCAGATGCCATGAAACTATTTGACCCAAGAACGATGGTTTCTCTCTGCTCCTGGAATATTTTCCCAGTCACTTTACAAATTTGAATATCTGGCAGCCAATAGCAGACTATAGATAAAAATCTGTCCTTGTTCATGGCTAAACAGAGTCGTAGAAATAAGGGATTCAAGAAACGGATATTGATTTGCCATCCACTTCAAGCATCCATTGGGATCCAACACAGGCATATTTCTCTGTGGCTTTCAATACAACTACATCAGTAAGCTCTTAAAGTCAGGTTTTCCTACTGAAGCATGAATGTCACCAGAAAACTTGTTTAAAATGCAAATGCTAGCCAGGAGTGATGGTCTACAGCAATACTTTGAAGAGCAGAGGCAGGAGTGCCATGAGCTTGAGCCTAGTCTAGGGTGCACAGTGAGACCCTTGGTTCTCAGAAACAACATCTACTAAACCTCTTGAATCAGAATCTTTGGGGTTAGGACTGGCACCTTCTTTTCAAGAGAATGCCTCTAGATGACCCTGATGTTTGCTGAAGTCTGAGAATTATAGTTCTAATGTGGCCAGTAACAGAGCCAGTTAGTAAGAACTAGGAGTAAGCCGATGGGCTGAGGGTATGGATCAGAGGCCAAACATATGCTTAGCATGCATGAGGGCTGGGAATCCATCACCAGCACCAAAAAATAAATTTAAAAAGAAAAATAGCAAATATGCCAGGTGGTATTATTTGGGGGCATAAGAAAATAGGCTGCACCTCAATGGTGTGATTATGGTTCAGCAAGACAAAAGGTATAAGAAAATCCCACTGGTCCCTCTATCAAATAAAAAAACCACATATGTGATTCAATGCAAGATTGGAAGCCACTGCTGGACACTGTAGCTTTTAGTAGAGAAAGGAGCTTAATACATAGTGACCCTTCTTCTTAGGATCTATTCTATCTCCTTTCTAGGTGGTACTGTAAATACACCAGGCCTAGCAGACTATGAAGAAAGAATTATGGATGAAGCTCCATAATAGTGGCAGTGTATGTGCCCTAAATGTCCCCTTTGCAAACCTCATTCTTATTCTATCGACACATTATCAAGGGCTCAAGGATATATGAGCCTCAACACCATCTCTATTTGAGGAGCCTAACCATTGTCCTGTACCATCTGTCCACAAAAATGGCAACTGGTTTCTTTTACCTTTTGGGCTGGGAAACTCAAACTCCCACATTGGGCCCTTTGCTTTTCATATTGTGGAAATGTGTGAGTTCTCCCTTATGTTAAACCCAAATCTGCTTCTCTGAGAAGCCAATTATAGATCCTAGGTCTAGACACAGAACTAAGTTCTCTGCATGACATCTCAACTCATCAAACATTTCGAGACAGGAATCTGGGCCTCCTCTAAGTTTTCTCTGAACCGCCTTTGAGGTTCAGAATTCATTTTCTACATGCTGACTCTCTATGGTCGATCCACTTGGAGTCCAGATCAGACCCTTTTCTGGGCTACATGCCCATTTCCCAGCTGCTCTGAGTATTGGATGTTAAAAGATTCTGCTACATTATGCTTGGGGAAAGTACCCCAGGTTGACAGGAACTATAGCAATAGAAGTACTGTGTTGGCCCTGAGTCAGTCACAGACAATGGTAAACCACCATAGAAGCACAAAAACCCCCTTGTCTCCAAGAAGAATAATCACGCAGTCCAAGTCCCTGCTTCTGAGAACCCGCTCCCCATCAATCACTCAAAAGAATCCCTACTTGGGGCTCTTCTAGGAAATCTGTCCTTAAAAACTGCATAAGCAGAAACATTTAAGATAACTCTGGTTGTATGTTCCCTCTCACTATGACACATTTGTTTGATCATTCAGAATTTAAACAGACCACTAATCCCTAAAGGAATAATGCATGAAAGAAGGCTGGAGAGCAGGTCTGACTGGTTCCATAGGTTTAGTGTCATTATGCAGCCCAGGAGGCCTGCATAGCAGCTGCTACCCACACACACACATACACAAATATGCTTCAGAAGAAACAAGGCCCAGTTCCCAATGTCATTATCTTGATGCCCAGCCACAAATAGACTGAATACTAAAACTGGTCCTGATTTTCTAGCCCTCTCTGTGGGCACATTCTTTGCAATGTGATTTTACAGTTATGCCAGTCCTGTTGTAGGCCATGTTCCCTCACCCCTTGAATCTGGCCTCTGACTTGTCTTGACCACAGAATGTGCCAGAAAGTAAGTTTGCCAATACCAAATGATGCTATCTAGGAGAACAGATGCTTTTCTCTGCCCGTCAAATAATTTAAAAGACAGGGAACTGTTTAAGGTAAACAGAGTAAGTTTATTTGAAAAGAAAAGCCATAAAGTCACAACACTCTCCGTCCATTTGGAAAGGAGCACAAAGAGGAGTCCAATGGAGTCTTCTTGGTAAGCAACTTTATAGAACAAGGGTCCTCCCGTATCTCCTCCCATGAGCTTCATGCTGATTGTTTGATGGCTTGTGCCTTAACCATCCTGGCTCTTTGTATTGGTTGAACAGGTACCCCAAAAATTATGGGAAGAAGAAACATTTGAACAAGAGCCAGAAGCTTTATGGGAACAAGAAACACCATGATGGAACACAGTTATCTGCCATGGGTTAGGATCTGCCACTTTTTATACCTATCTACCTAACAGTTACTCACTTTCTCTCCCACAAATCTGACCTGGAGAGGCTCTTACATCAGGCTTTTTTTTTTTTTTTGCTGGAAAGGCAGGATAGAGGAGAAGACAGTAAAATTATTATTATTGTTTGTCAGTCATGGTCCCAGTCGCTGTCCCTGAGCTCTTGTTCAAGGCTAGGGCTCTACCATTTTGAGCTACAGTGCCACTTCCAGAAAACTGGTTAACTGGAGATAAGAGTCTCATGGACTTTCCTGCCTGGGCTGGCTTCAAACCCCAGTTCTCAGATCTCAGTAGCTAGGATTACAGGTGTGAGCCGCCGGTGCCCAGCTCTAAAATTAAATTTTGATCATTTTTTTCTCTCCGGAGCCCTTAGCCAGCACCATGTGACATGCCCAGATTAACCTGCTGGAGAGAAACAGACATGCAGCCTTGTCACATTCCCCAGACAGAAGCCAAGCTTCCTACCAAACATGTGAGAAAGGACATCTGAGAGCATCCCAGGGCATATGGACCTTGCTGCAAACCAGTATCTTTGAGATCTAACAACTGATTGTTCAAAGACAACTAGTTTTGGGGTGGCATGTTAGGCAGCATGATTGTGACAACAGTTGACAGATGCCTTGGAGAAACCCCAATATGAGAGAGAAGTATTAAACTAAAAAACGTCTCTGCATGCTTGACTTTGAACTTGAAGAGATGGGTTTGCCATTCAGGTCAACAGAGAAGAAAGAGGTTTCCATGGCCAAAATATACAGTGCCAATGCAGGGCAGGCTTAGAGCCCGGGGTGGGGGGGGAGAGGGGGGGGCCCTGTGAGCTGCAGCACAGCTTGAGACTACTGTAGAGTCACAGGGAGAGGAAGTGATGAGGAGGCAGTTCTATTTTTGTTATGTGGTCCAGAAAAAGTACCTGAGAAGCTAGCAGGGAGCAAAATCAGGGAAGCTGCCTGATGGGTCCAATCCAGGATTCCATTTTATAAAAGATGGAGGAGAAAATGCCAGAAATGTGAAATTGAGAGGTAAAAATTAGAAGTCTTCTTTTTGTATCTTCTTTATTAGAGGGCAATAACATAATAACCTGGAAAAAGTTTTATACATGTAGCTGAGGACACTGGTGATATAAGTTTTGTGTGAACATGAAGGAGCTTTCCAGAACTTAGAAGGCTCTCTCTTCCAGAGATACCCCTTTTCTAACTCCAGTCACTATAGATCAACTTTTCCTAGCACTGAACTTTATATAAATGATATTGTGCTCATACAGCCCACATTTTGTTTCTTTCTTTTCTTTTTAATCTTTTTGTTTTGTTTTGTTTCGTCAGTTGTGGGGCTTGAACTCAGGGCCTGGGTGCTGTCCCTGAGCTCTTTTTGCTCAAAGCTAGCACTCTTCCACTTTGGCCCATAGCTTCACTTCCCATTTTCTAGTTATTAATTAGAGATAAGAGTCTCACAGACTTTGCTTCCCCAGGCTGGCTTTGAACCATAATTCTCAGATCTCAGCCTCTTGAGCAGCTAGGATTATATGTGTGAGCCACCAAAACTCAGTAGCAGCTAACTTATTCTAGTGATCATTTCGCCTATCAGATTCATATAATAAAGGAGGCAGGAGAGCGGAAGAGAAAGGAAAATTACAACTAAGAAATATTAAAAGGGTCAGACTCAGGATGTAAGTTAAAAACAAACAAACAAACAAAAAAAAGCAAGCTCAACCCCAATCACTATTTTAAGCGGCAGGGGTAAGGAGGCATAAGGGGACTGACTATATTTGCCTTTGCAATATTAGAAGCTAAAATCTTTTCATGAATGAGTAAAGAGAGAAATTAAAGACCTATCTAGCAAAGGAAAGCACTAAAACTCACCTATTACCCCTGTGTTCTGTTGGGCCTAGGTCACATCTCCATGTTTGAAAATAGTAAACTGTACCAGTTTCATTACTGAGAACCATCTGACTAATGATTAGTGATTGACATGACCATATGCATTGTTCTTCCAGATCAGAAAGTATAAAGAGACATGGGGAAATATTTCTGCATTTTTTCCAGTTCTCTCTACTTTGTTATGTCATACTAAAATAAATCATTGCCACAACTTCTGCCCTGTGAGACTCTCCTTGTTGTGAGACACCTTAAGATTCTTTTTAGTAGGTCTCAAGTTCTGTGATTTTAAGATAAAAAAATGGGAAGCTCAAAGAATCCCTCCATCCAACAAGTGGTGATACAATGAGCATTTATGGGGCTGCATGTCATAATGAAAACTTCTTTTTGTTCATTCTGTAGAATTCTGTAGCATAAATGCAACATAATTTATTCTATTCTGCTGCTATTGAACATGTAGACTATTTCCAGCTTTGGTTTTTATAAAATGTGCTACTCTAAATATTCTTGTCTTACTTTTTGGAGCATATACAGTCTTTCAGTGGTTTGTAATCAACCCCTCTTTTGTACATCTTCTGCTCTTGGAAATACTCAGTCATAGTCACCATTCACCCTGGATGAAAAAAAAGAAAGGAAGAAGAAAGGAGTAGGTGGCTTCAGCAACAACAGAAATGGTGTTCAGTCCTCACTAATTTCATATATTACCTGTAGCATCTCTCTGAGGTGCTATAAATAATGGTATGTACGCCAGGCGCTAGTGGCTCATGCTTATACTCCTAGCTACTCAGGAGGCTGAGATCTGGGGATCACAGTTCGAAATCAGCCCAGGAAGGAAAGTCTATGAGACTCTTATCTCCAATTAACTACCAGAAAACTGAAAATGGAGCTGTGCCTCCAAGTGATAGAGAACTAGCCTTGAGCAGAAAAGTTTAGCGACACTACATACTAATTAAGGGATCTCTCCTTCAGGAGGATATTACAATTCTAAATATCTATTCGCCAAACAATGAAGCACCCAAATTTATCCAAGAAACACTACTTTTCCTCAAATCCCACATAGATCCAAAGACATTAATTGTTGGGGATTTGAACATACCACTCTCCCCACTAGATAGATCAACTCAGCAAAAACTCAACAGAGAAACCGCAAATCTAAACAACTGCATAGATCAACTAGATTTAACAGACATATACCAAATATTTCACCCAGCAGCAACAGAATACACATTTTTCTCAACAGCACATGGAACATTTTCTAAAATAGACCACATTTTAGGCCACAAAGCAAACTTGTCCAAATTCAGAAACATTGAGGTTATACCTTGCATTCTTTCAGACCACAAGGGAATAAAATTAGAATTCAACACCAAAAGCCACCAAAGAAAGTCCGGTAACACATGGAGGCTGAACAACTGCTGAATCATGAGTGGGTCAAGGAAGAGATTAGAAAGGAAATTCAAATGTTCATGCTATTCAACAAAAATGAGCACACAAATTACCAGCTCCTCTGGGACACAGGAAAGGCAGTACTCAGAGGCAAGTTTATAGCTCTGAGTTCCTACATCAACATATTGGAGATATCTGAAACCAACAATTTACTGAGACATCTGAACCTCCTTGAAAAAGAGCAGCAAGATAAACCCCAATCCAATAGATGGAAAGAATTAATTAAAATTAAATCAGAATTAAATGAATTAGAATCCAAAAAAAAACTATAGAAAGAATCAACAAAAAAAAGAGTTGGTTCTTCGAAAAAAATTAACAAAATTGACAGACCCTTAGCAAGTCTTACCAGAAAAAGAAGAGAACACATCCAAATAAATAAACTCAGAGAGGAAAATGGAAACATCACCACGGAAACAACCAAGATTCAGAACATTTTAAGGGAATACTTCTCAAAACTTTATGCTAATAAGTTTGAGAATTTTGGCAGAAATGGACCTTTTCCTAGCAAATATTGACATGCCAAAACTAAACCACAAAACTAAACCAAGATGAGTTAAACCATCTTAACAGGCCCATATCAAGCATTGAAATAGAAACAGCAATAAGAGACCTCCCAGCTAAGAACAGTCCAGGACCAGATGGTTTTACAGCGGAATTCTACAAAGCAGAGCTCAACCAATACTCCTCCAACTCTTCAATGAAATTGAAAGAGAAAGTTCACTACCGAACACATTCTATG
>NW_012267229.1:5827024-5836916 GCF_000151885.1 Dipodomys ordii | reverse complement strand
CGGTATAATTTGTGGAGGGGAAAGGGAAAAACAAGTCGTTTAAATAAGGATACAGGTGGACCTGTTGCAACAATGAGAAGTACAAGTTGTCATGTCAAAAATGAACTTTACAACTTTGGTGAGGGGGTGGGGGGAGGATTGGGTGGGGGGGAGAGGATGGGAAGGGATGGGAAGGGTAAACAAAGGAAAAAGCTACAATGCTTGATAAGAAATGTACTCACTATCTTGCCCATGTAATTGTAACCCCTCTATACAGTATTTTCACAATAAAAAAAAAGAAAAGAAAAGCTTAGCGACAGAACCTAAGCCCTGAGTTTGAACCCTACAACTGACAAAAAAAAGACATTCATTTGAAGTAAACATGATTCAAATATGCCTTTTAGAAGAGTAAATCCATAAAGAAATCAAAATGCTCCACTTTCCTGGTGCTTCATCACATCCAAGTTCCCCCTCTTATTTATGAGCCCTTCCAAGCACAGAATCCACACTAGATCTGCAGTACAGTACCCATTAACCTCAACAGTTCGTTAGAAATGCAGAATCACCGACCCTACCCTCCATCTGTGGAGTCAAGCCTGTCTTAACAAGATTTCCAAGTAATTCCTATTCATTGAAGTTTACAAAACCCTGTATTCTCCAAATCAATACTGTACACAAAACTCTAAAAAAAAACAGAAAAACATTTCTTGTGCCCATTTTACCAATAAGGAATTGAAACAGAGGTGAATTTAATGTGCCAATGATGACCCACAGTCTCTGTACCAGGGAAGTTTCTCTTGAAGGAAGTGCTGTCGATTTTCCGAGTATAGCTAGTTCTCCCATGTTTACACTAATAGCTATTAAAACACCTATAGTTCATCATGCCAGCCAGCCTGTTCTCTCTAGAAGTGTACCAGGAACACGCACTGGAGCTTGGGTGGACATATGTGGGGACTGGCGTAAAGAGCCACCAGAAAGATATGAATGCTGTACAGAAAGCAGGGGTTGGGGAAAGGAAAAGAAAAGGAATGAGGAGCCCAGGCCACATGGCACAGAAGAACAGATCGGGGCATGGAAAGGGAGAGATGAAGTGACAGCAGAGAGACATTCAAGCCTGGTTTTGCTGTCTGTTCCTCCCCTTGCCTGCAAGGGAGAGGTCTGTGCTGTGACGCAGTCTGGAAGAGGCTGTTGGCAGCCAGCCCAGAGCTGGCCCAGGTTCTCACTGCAGAGATTTTGTTTCTGCAGAAAGACTGGAGGCTGCCTGGTATACCTTTGTCAGAGTTATAGAGCAGCCACCAGCACTTAAGGGTACAGGACTCTATAGGAAAGCTATTCAACTTGTAGAACCACCTGAACAGCTAGATGCAGTAACTTGAGAGAGGTATCTTGCAGGACATATCCCTGAACACCAGCAGGAGCTGGGGATGCTAGGGTTTCACTATTCCTTTTTGCATCTCAGAAAGCAGCTCCAGGTTGCAGACTCCCTTCACCTGTCTTGAGTGTCTTGAGGTTTGCCTTTGACCCTGAACTCTGTGAGAGGTCCATAGCCAGCATGACTCTAGCTCAGCAAGGTTGAGAGCTCAGATCAGAGAAAGCTACCTGGTTTATCCCTGCAAGTTCAGCTGAAAAGGGCTAGCAAATGTACCTGGAAGCTGCCTGCCCATTCAGAGGCACAGGAAGTCTCAAAGGAAACAAGCTGACCCTCCCACACTCCCTTTACAGTGTCAGACACCAATGGTACAGTAAATGGTGGCTTCCAGTAATCGGAGTCTGACTTATTCCCTAATGTACAAAGATGGACAAAGGGAGGAGGTATTTCCATCTGGTGAGATAGCTGCTTAGGGCAGGTAAAGAACCTGGAAGCTGTACAACCACAATGTACAATGACATGTCCCAATGGAGTATCAGCCATTAACTCTGAGTCAAAAGAGTGAGCTCTTCCTACCATCTTAACCAGCATCTCCCTTGTCCTCCTAGCTGCCAAGTTTGCTTCCATACATTTCACTCTTCTGCCATCAGTAGCTTTCCCTCCCAATGTTAGAAGATGCCTATACCTTTCCAGGAACACCTGTGGGCTGTGCATTTGGTTGGGGCCAAGTTGTATGTCAAAGGAACTGAATCCAACTTCTATGTAACAAGAGAAGGTGAGTTTCTATATGCAATGGTGGGTGGTAAGATGTGAGGACAAGAAGTGGAGGTCACTAGAAAGAATCTGCCAAAACCACTATTTGAGGGTGAGTCACGTCTCAATTGCTTCCCACTGAGCCTTATAAAGAACACTATTCACCTTCTTTCCTACCTCTTTCACCATCCATTTTTGCTTTTAAAAAAGCATCTCCGGGATGCAGACTTGTGTATCCTGATGCTTTCTCTTGACCCTGAACCCTGTGAGGGTTCCATAGCCAGCCTGAACCTAGCTCAGCAAGACTTGGATCTCTCAGATCGGAGAAATTGTGCTTTTATAAGTTATACAAGGCAAGAAACATCTTCAAATTCACTTGTAAAGCTATCATGACAGTGCAATTTTTAAAAAATCTTCATGACAGAAAATGTCCAGCTGCATGTTAGATACAAGTTAATTCCAGACATCTTCTCTCCCTGAATTTCCATTTATCTTTATCACACCTGTTCACCTGAAGCAGCCAGAATTTTAAAATCCCACTTTAATTTGATTTTTAAGTCTCTCACTAGCCACCTAGATATTGGCAGTCTCTTCCTCTATTCATTGGGATAATAATTATCGAGCACACACAATATATGACTCATACTAGTCAGGAAGTCAACATTCTATCATATAGGAGTTGATTTGTCCTGGGAATATTTATTGAACCCCATCTGTTTACATGTCACTGTGGGAGGTCCTGGAAAGGGTACAAAGAAAGAGAATTTTTCAAGGAAGGCCTTGAAAAACTTCAGAGACTGTTGGAGAAATGCTTATGGTCATAAAACAACTTCCCTTTTTGTTTTGTTTTTGATGCTGGTACTGGGGTTTGAACTCAGGACCTAGGCATTTTTTTCTTTTCTTTTTTTTTTTAACTCAGGGGTAACACTCTACCACTTGAGCCATAGCTCCACTTCTGGCTTTTGGGTGATTAATTGGACATTAAATCTCAGGGACTTTCATGCCTTGGCAGGCTTCAAACTGCAATTCTCAGATCTCAGCTTCATGAGTAGCTAGGACTACAGGAGTAAGCCACTAGCACCTGGCAAAA
This sequence comes from Dipodomys ordii, assembly GCF_000151885.1. Classification (NCBI taxonomy): domain Eukaryota; kingdom Metazoa; phylum Chordata; class Mammalia; order Rodentia; family Heteromyidae; genus Dipodomys; species Dipodomys ordii. Next base: position 5,833,725 of record NW_012267229.1, on the reverse strand, counting down.
TAGCCCCTTTTCTAATTGTAAAACTGAACTTTTGACAACAAGTGTTTGTACCTTGAAAGCCTGTTAGTGACCCCAGACTACTAAATCCCAACCTTCATTTTAAGGCAGTCCTCAGGAGATTCCAAGCACATTCAAATTTGAGATTCACTGATCTAGACAAGGGAAATTCTAGAAGCTCAGAGGAGAGAGCGATTAGCATGCACATCAATTATTATGGATACATTCTGTGGGAGTTTGCCTTTGAAGACTGTCTGGACTTTGGCTGGATACAGAGGGCTCAAGGAATAATAATTTCCCACCTTCACTGAGTTAAAATTTTCACAAAATCCTATCTTCAAACTGCAGAAGGTACTAACATTTTTCAAATACATTTTCTACAACAGCAAAAGCTTTGAGTCAGGTAGAATGAATCTGCAAATTTTTGTGGCTGATGGTGTCAGGATCCCCAAATGGCAGCTTGCCTAGTCAGGACAGCTTCAAGGTCAGATCACCAGATGTCCCAGAATGGACCTGCCAACACAAGACTTCTAGCTTTGCCCCACCTACCTGTCAATCAGGTAGATCAACCAATGAGAAACTACCTCATTATTTCCAAGCAGTTATTCAGCCAATTGGCAGATTCCAACCAATTGAGTCTTGGACTAACATTATGCCAAGGCTGGTGGGGTGGCTGCTTTATCAGACAGCACAAGAGAGCAGATAAATCACTGTGAAGTTGTGATTGGAGGCTGTTCACACCGTAGCTCTTGTTTCATATTGGATCAGCGTGTTTCAATTATTCTTGCACTCAGCCATCCTGCATTCAATTTAAGATGGAAGAGTCTGGCTTTAAATTTGAAAACTGAAACAAACAAACTAGATCAAAACACAGACTCTGTACCATTATCTCACCACCCACAAAACCAATGCTGGTCCCATGGATGAGTCAAGGAAAGATTATATGGAATATAATATTCACCATTAAGTGCACTGCTTTAATCCAGACAGTGATCCATAATAATAATACCTGCTCTTTTTTTTCAGAAATCATTCCAAAAAAAGGACAGAAAATGTGATCCGAACTGTCTTCAATCAGAAAGACCTCTCCTTGGTATTATTTTCTAGTGATAAGGATAGGCTTTGTTGATCCATCTCCAGGGTAGCTGCCTGGGATATAAAGGTAGGCTGAGGCTGAGAGACAGAACATAGCTGGCTGGCTTACAAAAGGTAGAACTTAGGCCTCTGACTCATCAGCTGATCTAGTCGATGATGCTCAGTTAATACCAGGGCAATCACATCTATTATGAACCTCCCACCACTGACCACCATCATTGTAGTGCCTCTGCCTTCTTCATTCTTCACCCCACTCTTCAGGAAGCTAACAGTATTTCTCCTTCTCTTAACCATTGCCAAAGAGAGCTGAGGTTATGCCTGACTAAGATGGCAGGAATAGCCAGGCACCCACCAAGAAAAGCAGACATCACCCACTCTTATCAGAGGACTTTGCTCTTTGGGAAAGGGCTTTGTAGTGGGAAGGGTCAAGCTCAATGGTTCATCTCACCATTTTTTTTCCAGTGTCTTTCACAGACTGAACATATTGTGTTGCATTTCTGAAATGAAACTGTGAGAACTCTGGAAACCATACAGTGAAGGAATGGCTGGAGGAACTGATGGCATGAAATGTTCTTTCAAATGTTAGGGATTTTGAGAAGAGGGGCAGCAGGTATGCCCTCTGTAATGCCTGTGGGTAAGATACAAGCTCAGTGGTGGGAAACACTTCCTTAAAAAGAAAAGTCATCCAACAGTGGGAGACAACGTTCTTTTCCCCTGAGATAGGAGCTGTCCATGATTACAGGCCCTTGTTTGGAATAGGACTTTATCATTATTTCAATTCAGTTTGTGTTGCATGGAAATCTAACATACATTGGATGGTTCTGTTGACCTCATTTAATATGTACTATTCCATTTGTTCCCATCATAGTCCAATAAGTTCAGTATACCTGTTAGGTTACAGTTTGGCTTGTTCCTAGTCCCTAGACTTGAAATGTTCCTGCCTTGGGTATCTGAGTGGCTTCTTCCATTTACGTTATTCTGATCTTTTCAGAGTGTTGTTATCTCCTCTGAGAGCTTTTCCTAGTTACTTCTTGTCACATGACTATCTCCTATCCCAGCCTTCCATGACTTACCTTTATTTATTTGTCTATTTGGCATTTGGTATTATCTAAAATTATGTTATATTTACATCTGTTTATGATCTACCTTCAGTTATGGTTTGAATCCTAAATATCCCCCAAAAGCCACATATTAAAGTCTTGGCCATCTACCTGGGACACTATTGAGAGGCGGGGACTCTAATGAAAAGAAATTAAGTCAATGGGGGCATGCACAGGAAGGAGCTATTGGCCTGGAAGGGACCCTTGCCCCTTCTTTTTTCTCTTTGCTTCCTAGCTGCCATGAAGTGAGCAGCTTTACTCCATCAAGAACAACCTTCCATCATGGTTTGCTTCACCATAGGTCCCAAAAGAATAGTCAACCGACCCCTAGTCTGAAACTGTTAGCAAAATAAATCTTCTCTCTCTCTCTTTTTTTTTTGTTGTTGTTGGTCATAGTGGGGGTCATGGGGTTTGAAATCAGGGCCAAAAACTCTGGTTTTCTTTTTCTTTTTGCCAGTCCTGGGGCTTGAATTCAAGGCCTGAGCACTGTCCCTGAGCTGCTTTTACTCACTGGTACTTTACCACTTGAGCCACATTACCACTCCTGACTTTTTCTGTGTATGTGGTACTGAGGAATTGAACCCAGGGCTTTATGCATGAAAGGCAAGCACTCCACCACTAAGCCACATTCCCAGCCCCATTTCTGGTTTTCTGGTAGTTAATTGGAGATAAGAGTCTCATAGACTTTTCTGCCTAGGCTGGCTTCAAACCCAACCATCCTTAGATCTCAGCCTCGTGAGTACTTAGGATGACAAGTGAGAGCCACCAATGCCCAGCTCATTCTTCTCTCCTTTTAAGTTCTCTTAGATATTCTTCACAGTGACAGAAAGCTGGCTGACAGTCTCCACTTTAAGAAGAGAAAGACCGAGCTGACTATGTTCAGTGCTTTGTTGCCCACTTGACAAGTTGAGAACTGGCAAATGGTAGATGATCAGAACATATAAAATTAATAGATGATTATTCTACAGATTTTCCATTTTATAGATTTTTACAGAGAGCAAAACTGAGGCATTGACATGGTAAAATAATCTCCCTATGGCCCTGGAATGAGTAGAAGAGCCAGGACTTGAACAATTTGGCTCGAGAGTCTGTGCTCATGACCACTACCCATCTGATCTTCTGAAAAAGTCATGTTTTCTCAAAGAGAAGTTAAAAAGTCCTTGAAAGTTCAATGGCTGGCACAGACTTTTGTTTTATTGTTTCAAATGACTTGTATCTATAAGCCTCTAGCCACTGGGAGAGAGGTAGAAGATAAAAGGCCAAATGTACAGACTATCTTTTTGCCTTGCTGATCTGGCTTCACAGTGATATGGTAAGTGGAGCAGGTGGGTCAGAGAGGGACAGAAAACAGTTTGACAGTCACCTGTTCCTCATCTGTCCCTTGGCAAATAGATTGACTGACACAACTCCCATGCCTGGAGTCTTCAAAACCAAATCTACAAACTCAGAACAGGCTTCTTGCCTCTCCAAGAGATTTGAAACCATATGCAATGTCACCTTGGCAACAAAGGCACTGAATTTATGATCCTGCTTCCTTCTTCTGAGTAGGGCTAGGGATTTTTCCATGACAAAATTTATTTGAATATTCACAGGTCACTAGAGGGAGTCCACAATGACCTTTGCAGCTAATAACAAAAAAAAAACAAAAAAAGAGAAAGATCTGAGTCTAAACATCAGACTAACCTGAGTTAAAAGTGAGGTTACTTCTTTGAACTTCAGTTTTCTTACCTAAAATATAATAGCTAACCCTTCTTATATTTTTATTTGGTGGGGGGAGGCAAGGATCAGATACTAAAGAGGACATCTGCTGTTGGTTTTTTGTTCAACTGTCAAGCTATTGTTCTTCTTCCATTTGTCTTCTAATCTTTCTGTAGCTGGGTTCAGAAACAAACATTATCTAAAGGAGTTATTAGGGTTGAGTCCAAAACAGCTAAACTAAATCAGCAAAAAATGACATGGACATGCCTGTCCATGTGGCTATGGATTATTTCAGTGGCATATTGTCTGCACTTCAGATACAAAGCTCAGGCCTTGAGCCACCTTCCTATCCTATACTCTGGCTCACTGGGAGTTTGCCCAACTGGCTGCAAAGCTTTATTATTATCAGAGCCTGCCCTGGTCAGGTCATCCTCTCTTAGAACAGGTGATGAGAAGTAGAGACAAATACGTGAAGATAGAAATTTTTCAGGACTCAATTGGACTTGAGGGTCTGCAAGAAATCTCCTTCTACTTTTGAGAAATAAAACCCTGTTGCTTAGTAGTTTCACATTCAGCTTAATGAATTCTCTCTTGAAATCACCATGGCTTTAAGCTTAGTATTCTCATCATTTACTGAGGAGTGTCAAATTTTGCTAGCATGCCTCATCCTAGCACAACATTTAGAATATTTTTAATGGCACCTGGGATGTAGCTCAGTGATAAAAAAAATACCTACCTACTATGTAAAATACCCTGCACCCAAAACAAAAAGAATCATAGCAGCTTATAAAATTCATTAAGAAATATGTCTAAAATGAATCGGTGTGCTTCTGCCTGACACAGGCTATGTCTACTTCCAGGATTCATCACAAAGAAGAGGTGTGCAAAGGGCTACCATGTAAACAGAGAGATTTTGTTCACTATTAGGTACCTCAAAATGTAAACTTCTTGGCATTCTTATATACTCAGTTTCAAACAAAACCCAATAATAAATCTGACATCTTGGAAATGGAAGGCTAAGAGGGACTGGCACAGATCAGAGCTCAATAAATAATCTGAATGGATGAGATGAATGAGATAGCATAATAAGTTAAATGAATGGCTAAGTCATGGTGCCTCAGATCACTGAGTGATAACAGGATTTTCCTGAAGTGCTGATGAAACAGGAAATGTCTCAGTGGGTCATTTAATTCTAGGAAAAGATGTTTAAGTCTCAAGAAGAAAGGAGAGCTATTTGCCCCATCTACTGTGAGAATGAAGACTATTCTCAGCAATCAGACTGTCCACATTCTAGAAAATGTTGGCATTACTCTGAAAGGATGCACAGAGTGATCTTGAAGGATCACCCAACCCCCACACCTTGGAACCCTCCAGAGAGATTTCAGCCACATCAATCACATCAATGTAGAACTCAGTCTCCTTGGAAAGGAAAAGGAGAAACTTCGGGTTGACAAATGGTGGGGAAACAGAAAGGAAAAGGCCACTGTCCAAACTATCTGTAGTCATGTACACAATGTGATCAAAGGTGTTATACTGGGCTGTGATTACAAGAGGAAGTCTGTATAGGTTCACTTCCCCATCAATGTCGTTCTTCAAGAGAATGGCTCTCTAGTTGAAATCTGAAACTTCTTGGGTGAGAAATACGTGGCAGAGTTAATCCTTGAAGTTAATGTGTTAATCCTTGAAAGAAATGATACTGAACTTGTTTCAAATTGCTTTGTTTCAGCAAGTACCAACAGTTAAAAACAAGGTTACATCAGAAAGTTTGGATGGTATCTCTGTTTCTGAAAAAGAAACGGCTCAACAGGCTGATGAATAGATCTAAGTTAACCCAGCTTCAGATACACCATCCAGGATCCAGATACCAATTTGTAATAATCCAGTGATGCAATAAAATAATTATATTGGGAAAAAAGAGAGAGGGAAGTAATAGTTACTTTCTACTTTATGTTTCACAATAGGTTAGTAAATAATAAAGGAATTCTGTTGTCTGAAGGCTATCATTTCCTTGGCTAGGTTTTCCTGAGTATCCCTAATAAATGCATCAGTTTTGATGCTTTGCTCCCCAAAGATAATAACTGATACAGTTTCAGAGTCAATTGAAGCTCAAGTGGTAGAGTGCTAGCTTTAAGCAAAAGAAGCTAAGGGAGAGTGTCCAAGCCTCAAGAGTTCAAGCCTCAAGACTGGCTAAAAAAAAAAAAAAGAAGTCAATTATACAGTGTGTGTGTGTGTGTGTGTGTGTGTGTGTGTGTGTGTGTGTGTGTGTGTGTGTAGTTAGCCAGCCTAGGTTTCCAACCTAGAAAGTAGAGCCACTTGGGACTGGATGACTGCATAACTCAGTGAAAAAAAGCTGTGTATTTTAGACAGTTAAGCCAAAATGGGTTCTAACCACTGTTCTAAGTGCTTCCTGAGTGCAGTCTACTCTCCTCACTTGGCAGGGTTAGAACAGGTCCAGGGTTATGGTTCCTAGCCACACAGCCACACTTATGTAGGATGACAGTAGCACCCCATCTTGAGTAACAATGATCCGAAGAACATCCAGACCTTAACAAATATCCATAGGAGCAAAATTGCCTCTGGTTGAAAGTCACTGACTTAGTCTTTTGAAATGGGTCAGCTCTTAAAGAAATTGGACTTAAGAGTTTTTCACTAATTATAAACTTGCTGGGGACATGACTGAAGTGGTACAGCACCCACCTAAGAAGCGCAAAGCATGGATAGATAGATAGATAGATAGATAGATAGATAGATAGATAGATAGATAGATAGATAGATAGATAGATAGATAGATAGATAGATAGATGAGATAGA
>NW_012267229.1:5739515-5826974 GCF_000151885.1 Dipodomys ordii | reverse complement strand
GATAGATAGATAGATAGATAGATAGATAGATAGATAGATAGATAGATAGATAGATAGATAGATAGATAGATAGATAGATAGATAGATAGATGAGATAGATATACATGTAGGTGTACATACATATAGATATATATGCTAATTTTTCTCTAAATGCTACTCTGCAATAATGCTTGCCTTGTAGTCAACGAGACCTGAAACAAAATAGTTCCTCATTCATGGAGACCAGAGATCTCAAAGGCCACTGGAGTCCATGTGGAAGGCTATTATGTCAAATGATATTATCACAGTTAACTGTGGACACAGTTATGTTTCTAAGAAACAAACATACAATAGCATGCTGGAGTTCCACAAAATTAAGAAAAATAAGGGAAGAGGTGGGTCAAAGGAAGCTGAAAATGTTGAAGGGATGACACAGATCAAGGTGTATACATAAACTGCTTTGTTAACTGGCAAAAAACACATTCAATACATATGCTACAAAATTCAGAAAAGTGAAAGAAAGGCTGGGTTGAGAGGGGTGCGTGAGACTGTGTGGCTGGGTGACATTTATCAAGATGCGCTGCATTCATAAACGCTTTGTTGTATGGCCGTTCCTTTGTACAACTACCTAAAGATAATAAAAGTATTGTTGAAAAACCTAATCAATGATACTTCTCTGTCTATAGGTTGGCCAGAGCCATGCAGGGGCAATAAGTGAACAAAGGCAACTTTCTTCCAGGAATCTAGTGGGGGAGAGAGGAGAAAGGGGAGGAGGAGAGGTGGAGTGGGGTGGAGGTGAGAGGGAAGCGAATAGAAGGAGAGGGAAAGGAAGGAGAGTGCAGAAGAGAGGAGAATGGGGGGAAGAAGGGGAGGAAAGGAGAATAGAGGAAAGGGAAGGGGAAGAGAGAAGAGGGGGAAAAGAGGGGACGGGAGGGGGGAAGAGAGAGCACATACACACTGTCTTTTGGAAGTTTAAGAAAGTATATAGCACACTGTCACTTCTATTGCCACATGCTGCTGGCCTAAGCCAGTTCCATGGCCCCAGTCACCATCCACTTGGGCACAAAGGTTATGTCTTCCTTGCTAGTTCAGAGAAAGAGAAATCTGCTGAAGAAAAAATAATCTATCACCATTAGATGCATGAACTTCAAAGGCCACATTTTCAAAACTACCACTAAAAAGGAGCCTGAGATCTTCAGTTGTCACTAGCCCCCAAAAAAGACACAGATGGAGAGGTTTCACTGGCATTTGAGTTGTGTTTGCAAAACATATTAAGATCTTGGTGGGAAGATACACAACATAAATACCAATTATTTCTGCTATATTGAAGAACCCTTACTATGGAATCAGAAACTTAATGATGTTATTGTTTTGTTTTGTTTGCAGGACCCTTGGTAAATAGTGTTGTAATTTGAGTTATTTTTTCAAGGGACCCTTAAATACTCATGTTAGTTATTTGGTCTGCATTTAGTGTTCTGCACCTGTGAAAGAAGAATATTAAGTAAGTCACTAGCACCTTGACAACAGCCAGCAGCTCAGGGCAGATGTACGAAGTGTGTATTTTTGTTCTGCTTTTTTCTGTGCTCTGCATTAGTCATGGTCACATTAGCGAGTATTCTGCACTCCTCATGCTTCTCTGTCCTTTAAAGGGAAATACAAGGGAATAGAATGCACCCACCAGCAAAATTAGCATTGGAATGAAATAGATGTTGCCCACTTGTAGGCTCTTCAAAGAGCTCTACCTTTGGTTTCATTGACTCATACTTGTTAAAGCTATATGCCCATCTATTTTCCCAAGGACCTGATTGAAGAGAACAAATGAAGAAAACTGAATTCGAAGGAAATCTATGTATTATTCAAGGTATCCTGTAAGGAGCAACAATTGACCCTAAGTAACAACTGACCTTAACAAACTGACCCTCAGCCCAGGTTTTCGACTTCCAGTCCCAGATTTTATAGCCCACCAAGTCTTTTTTACAATATAAAGGAACTGAACTGTGGGTATTTGGCCTGAAGAAGACATTCATTATTTTGGATTTATAGAAATGAGAGTCTCTTACAATATCCATAGTACAGAACTCTGGAGTCTCAAATGGAATAGGATAAGGTGAGAATAAGATAAGAATTTAAGTGAGAATTTTCAGTCTTCCTGATTAAATGTCTATTCTGTTGGCTAAACCCCATAGTGCTTGAATTCAGGGCCTTGAACTTGTGCTTAGCTTTTTTTGCACAAGGCTAGAACTCTACCACTTGAGCCCCAGCTCCACTTCCAACTTTTTTGATGGTTAATTGGAGATAAGAGTCTCATGGACTTTCCTGGCTAGCGTGGCTTCAAACACAAGCCTCAAATCTCAGCCTCCTTAGTAGCTGGGATCACAGGTATGAGCCAATGGCTCCTGGCTTCTGAAAGTATTTTTAAAAGCACAGACCAAACAAGAATTGGGAACGATAGAATTGCCTATAATCCACTCTCTGAACAGCAGCCAAATTAATCACAAGATAGGCTTCTCAGCCCCACTTAAGACCCAATAGCATCCTATCAAGGTTGAAAAAAAATCTTAAAATCTTTATGTGGCCCTGTCTTCCTACCCTTTTCCCACAGCTCATGTTCTTCAGGAACACCATCCTTCTGACACTCTTTAAAACTGCCAATTTATTTTCCACTCAGAGCCTTAGTCTTGTGATTTCCTCTTTTCAGAGCACTTTTCCATCAGATCTTGGCAGAGTTTATCTTCTTGCTTTACCCAGGTCATCCATTCAAAGATAGTTCTCAACATACATCCTCCAATCCAACATCACATCCTGTTCTGAATCTTATCCCTGCCTTGATTTATTTTCTCTCTAGCTTTTATCATTCCCTGAGATTATAGAATATCTTGTTATGATGATAATATGTTCTATAATTAGCATTTGATTTAATGTAACTTAATGTAAATTGCATTAGCATAGAGAGTGGTAGATACTAGAGGCTCAGTTGGCTTTGTGGAGTGAGTGAGTAATTCTACTCTAATTCCCATAATAGCCATCTGTTTAGCTTTGAGGCATACACAATATAACCCAAATTGATCATGATGTCCTGTTTTAAGCATCTTTTACTCTTATGTATGGATAGTTTTTAATCCACGTCAATTTTAAGAAACTTGAAATCCTACAAACAGGTACTTCTTCTTTTGTGAATTTTATAGAATGTTACTAGTTAGTAGAATTATAATATTCTTGACAAAGATTACATATTCTATAGATATAAATAAGCTTTTCTCATATTCTTAAAAGACCCAATGAATTTGAATCTTGATAGAATTCATTTCTTAAACAATCTGTAATGGGGGCTGGAAAGGTGGCTCAGTGGTAGAGTGCTTGCCTTGCATGCATGAGGCCCTGGGTTCGATCCTCAGCACCACATAAGCTAAAAGAAAAAAGCCGGAAGTGGCGCTGTGGCTCAAGTGGTAGAGCTCTAGCCTTGAACCGAAGAGCTGAGAGACAGCGCCCAGGCCCAGAGTTCAGGCCCCACGACCGGACCCCCCCCCAAAAAAAATCTGTAATTGGAAGGACCACAAACCACTGTTCAGAAATCATAATGTAGATTCATATTTTAAGTCAAAATGAGGCATCCTAATGAAAAATATCTTTCTGTCATTTTATCCAACTCATCTTATCTGGCCACTAGTTCTGGAGTTCAGTCAGCTAAATTACCCACCGCTCATTCAGGAAGCAGTTGATGGAAAACCATCTCAGAGTCTTTTACCTGCTTAGGGTCCAAAGGAAGAATTAGAATATGGGTCAAGAGCCTAATGAGTAAGATAAAAGTTAGATAATTAAAGAACAAGCATCTTCCTGATAGCCACGTTTAGCAAAAATTAAAAGGAATGTATGACAATTTTTATAAATTTGAGTAGCCAAAAATGGTAAGAATTCATGCTATCATTTGAGCATATTCCCAGGTTTGTGTTGGAATCTTAATTCATCAATTATTAGGTGGGGTTTTGTGAGAGGTATTCGTGCCATAGGACAGAATCCTCATCAATGGAATAACATCTTTCTCCCAGAAATGCATCTGTCTTTTTTGTCCCTGTCTTGTTATGGAGCAATACAAAGCCTTTACCAAGTATGGCTGGCCATCTAATCATGGACTTGCCAGGGTCCAGAACCATGTACCTAAATCAACTTTCCTTTATACATTACCTAGTCCCACATAGTTTGTTATAGTCACAAGAAATAAACCAAAACAATCCCCATGTCCATCAATAGTAGAATGAACAAATTACAGTGCAATTCATGTAATGGTGTCTGCTACAATAAAATAACAATGCATAATTCACAAATGCATGCCATATCACTGATACATACCAACATATACTGTTAGGAGAAAGAAAACAAATAAACACAGAAGACCACATACCGCCTGGCACTGATGGCTCACAGCTGTCATTCTAGCTGCTTGGGAAGGTGAGATTGGGAGGCTCACTCTTTGGGGCCAGCCAGGGCAGAAAAGCTCATGATACCTTCATCTCTAGTCATAGGTGGGCACCATGTTGCTTATCTGTCATCTCAAGCTCTATGGTAAATAGAGATTGGAATGATCATGGTGCCAGGTCAGCCTGGGCAGAAAAGTCAGTGAGACTCTGTCTCCGTGGGAGGAAAGTTGGACACGGTAGCAAGTGCTTGTGACCCTAGTGATGACAGAAAGCCTAAATGTAGGTGGATCATGCCTTAGACAGAATGTCCATGTAGGAAGTAAGACTGTAACAGGGCTGGAGGGATGGCTCAGTAGTATTGTACCAGTATTGTACCTTAGTCCCAAACCCCCAGTACTACAAAAAAAAAAAAACCTCACAAATGAATAAACACAGATACATAACATCTATCAAATCTTCTTATATGTAAAATTGAAAACTCAAAAACAAGTAAAATACACAGTGCAAGATGTCACTTAATAGTTAGCATTGATGGGTTCTTGGTGAAGGGGACATGAAAGAGGCATCCAGAATGTTGGTAACTATCTATTTCTGCACTTATGTCTGCAAGATGTCACTTAATAGTTAGCATTGATGGGTTCTTGGTGAAGGGGACATGAAAGAGGCATCCAGAATGTTGGTAACTATCTATTTCTGCACTTATGTCCTGGTTACATAGTTGTACTTACCTTTACCAAAACCCAAGTCAATTGTACACCTATAATATATATTTGATTTATATTTCAATAAGAAGTTTACTAAAAGAATACATCTTCATATGCTTAAGGAATTTTAAGCCAAGAAAAATTTAAAAATCCTCTTTCAGTATTCACAGATTGATCTGCCAATTTTCACATTCATCAGAAACATGTGTTAAAAAGAAATTGAATTTATAGCTGAACCTCATAAAAAGGAATTTATTTGATTCTGAAGATGTATAGCATCTTCAAGATTGTCAAGATAAATGGCTTGCTTCTCAAGATTCTAAGTTACTCTTCAACACATCACCCCTCTCTTCCTGGCCATTTACCCAAACATCTATATCGTAATCTCTATGTCTCTCTTCCTTTCTCTCTTCTATCTGTCTCTATCTCTATACCTATTCTATGCCTATATTTATCTATATTACATATATATCAGCTATATCTGTGTCATCTATATCTACATAACTACATCTGAAGAAGAAGACTAATGATGAAAAGATACTGCTATTTTTCTTCTACCTCAGCTCATATGATGCTAAGGAAGTTATGTCTCATAACTCAATGGCTTGAAATAAGAAAGAAAAGTAGTCAACATCCCAAACAGCTATAAACCTAGAAAGATGAACCATTATTTGTGCCTTATTTTGCCCATGTGATGTATCTGAGAGGTTGAAAGGTGTTTTGTCAGACTCACTGGGTCAGGAGGGCAAGAGTTGGACTCAGAAGTCCAACTTTAACGCACAGCCTAGTTTTAAAATGTCTGGGTTACCCAGACAACTTAAATCCTTCAATTAGTTTAAGAAATCACAAATTTCTAGTTTCTTGGGCAATTGATGAAATGTGTGTGTGTGTGTGTGTGTGTGTGTGTGTGTGTGTGTGTATGTATATAACTTTAGAAATTCATTATAGCCTAAAGTAACTCTTGATATAATATGTAAAGAGGCAACCAGGTGAAAATAGGAGAGAAAGGTAAAGCAACATGAAAAATAGACAAGTCAAGATGCTAGTGGCTCATACCTATAATCCTAGCCACTAAGGAATTTGAGATCTGGAAGTTGGGGTTCAAAGCCCAGATAAAAGTCTGCAAGACTGCATCTCTAAAAATAATTAACAGCAGATCTGGAAGTGTGGCTCAAGTGGTAGTGTGTCAGTTGAAAAAGCAAAAACAAACAAACAAAACCTACCTTAAACAAAAAGAAAGATATCTATAGTATCTATTTATAGAACTAAAAACACATTTGAGCTGGGTGCTGGTGGCTCACACCTGTAATCCTAGCTACTCAGGAGGCTGAGATTTGAGGATCACGGTTCAAAGCCAGCCTGGGCAGGAAAAGTCCATGAGATTCATATCTTCAATAAACCACTCAGAAAACTGGAAGTGGCTCAAGTGGTAGAGTGCTAGCCTTGAGGTAAAGAGCTGAGGGACAATGCCCAGGTCCAGAGTTCAAGCCCCACAACCGACAAAAAAAATTGAAAATAACTTTATAGTAGGGGAAAAACAAAGAAGGAGGCAAAAATGCTGGATAAGAAATGTACTCATTACTTTGCTCATATAACTGTAACCCCTCTGTACAGTATTTTTACAATAAAAAACAATTAAAATAACTTTATATAAAATATAAGTTAAAATTTTTAAAAATGTCAAAAATTTGTAAGCATTTTTAAAAGGACAAAATGAAATTTTAGAACTGAAAGATACATCAGTAAAGGGAAAACATTGATAAATGATTAACAGTAGGATAGACAAGAGTAGACAGAGTCAAAGAAAGAGTTTGTGTATTGGAAGGGTTGGAAGAGGGGGAAAAACATCAAATCAAACATGAAGAGACACACCCAAAAAAAGGTAAATCATACTAATTTGATCAAGAGACAGACTGGTCATATCAAATTCCTCCTGATCTCCACTTTCTAATCTTCTCTATCATCATCAACCAACAGAAGCCTGAATCCACATACTATAATTCTTGATTCTTTTCCCCAGCATCATTGAATATTTTTGGCTTTTTCAATTTGATTGGACAAGTATGAAAGCATTCAGAGATGACAAACATAGAAACTGCTGGCTACAAGCTACCTTCTACTTACAGAAGAATTTCATTTCATCTCCCCAGAGTATTTAAAAAAATTATATAAATGTCTTCAGGCTGGACAAATAGTCTCTAGTTAAGCATTGTCCCCCACTGTTTGACATGTAAGTCCTAACACTCTATACTTATATTTTCTGCCTAGAGTGGAGTCATTTTGGGTTTCCTAACCTTAGTTCTTAGGAATCACAAAATGCTGTTTCCACTCTACTTGGCCTACTGAGTCAAAAAAAAAGTCTCTTGTAGGGAAGAAAGACTTACATGAAGATATATCAATGTTTACTCTACCATGTTTACATGATCACCTTGTGGTATGTTGAAGGTCTTAGAGTCAATTGGTTCTTTAAGGTATGTATGTATAGCTGGGGGAGGGAAGAAAAGAGACAAAGAGAGAGAGAGAAAGATAGAGAGAGAAAGATAGAGAATGTCAATTACACAGAATACAGACTCCCCCAAGCCAAAATCTCAGCACTACAAGGAACAAATCTCTTATGTTTATGATGGGCCATTCCTCCAACTAAAGCTGTCTTTTGGAATGAGTAACAAAGTGAGGTAGAGCTCCAAACTATTTCTGAATATACTACTCCCAGATTCACTTCCCCCTAAAATTTTCAGATATCAAGGAAATAGTATCTCTAAGCCTGAGTCAAGTTAGTGATGGAAACAAAAAAAAAATAAAGGAAGCACATGCTAAAGACAAATGTGAGACTGACAAATACTTCCAGAGTAGTTGACCAGCATTCCCTCAGGAGGGAAACAACCGCCCCTCTATGAGATAAATCAACTCCTCTCTTCTCACTTCTACTTGAAAATATTCATCTAGCCAGATAACCTGGCCTGAGAAGTTAAGCTTCTGATCTCTGTGGTATCTGCTTGTTTAGAGTTCATGACCCCCTGTTAGCTCCATGAATAACCCCTGCATAGCTTTTTATAAAACCTCTTGTAAATTCTGAGCCTTGATACTTTCATCTAAAAGGAATGCACAAAGGTGATATTTCTGTTCTGGTTGTTGTTGTTTCTAAAGATTGCTTTCTTTAAAAGAACACAAACATCAGAATGTCTAAAATTTTACACTCTAATATGCAACACTCTATTTTCAGCTTGGGTTATAGTTATACAAGTATTTGACGTATTTTCTCTATAATTGTTTTTTAAATCGAACCTAGAGTTTTTAACAATTTTCTAAACCTATAATGTTTGACAGTGTGCTGGAAGAGAAAAAAATAAATCCTATCAGAGGAAGCCAGTCTAGTACCATCCTTGAATTCATATAAAGTTGGTGTGAAAGTTGAATGTCAAAGGCAAAAAGCCAAGAGCGGATTGAAGCTTATAAAACTCCTGAAGCTATAAAACTCCTTGGTGATAAGACAGAATCAAAGATAGTAGAATGAATGGGAACTTGTGGTAAGTAGGATTGTTGTAAGTCTATAAAAGTCCTGTCAATGATCCTTAGAGGAAATTGAAATCAAAGGGTTGTTATTAAATGGTGAAATTTCCTCTTAGCAAATGTGAATATAGACATATATTGTTGCTTAGGCAATGCTTTTTCTGATATACAATGTGGAACAATATAACATTTTAAAAATAATTAATCAGATGTACATTTTTCCTTTCAGCTTGTATTTCTTTTACAAAACACTTCTCTGGGCCACAACAATATCAAGATAACTAAGATACATCTACTTTTGAGATTTACCAATCTCTATTTCATTTAGCACAAATTCCAACTCCTGTTTTGACTGAGATCCCTGACTTCACTTAAAGAATATTCATTCTTCCTCTGTCTATTCTTTGATAGCATTCTGATACACTTCAGGAAGTTCCTACCTCAATGTCTTTGGACTTGCTATACCATCTGCCAAACATTCTCTCCCCATTTCTTTACATAGCTATCTCCTTCTTGTAATTCAGGTTGCAATTTCAACATCAGAAATGCTTTTCTGATTGATGAAAGGGATGATATTGATCAAGATGTATTGTACTTATTAACTGATTTGCTGAATGTCAACATCTTTGTATAACTAAGGATAATAAAATAAAAATGAAAGTATAAAAAAGAAATGTTTTTCTTGACCTGCTAGATTAAAAAGAAATCTATTTTCCTTCAGATATTCCCTAGTTCATCATTCGAAGTAGTGGAGACCCTATGACTCATCTTTATTATGCCCTAGTATCCAAATCTATGCCTGGCACAGAGCAGGTGTACACTATGTATTTTAATTTTATTAATATGTATCAGAGAATGGATAATGTGAGATATGCTATAAAAGACCTTTTCAAATGATTTTTAACATTCTGTTCACTCTGAAGATTTAAGTATTATCAAAGAGATTTTAAAAACTGCAAGAAGTTGGAGGGCAAAGGAAGGAGCAATGAGTGCTCTGCGTTTATGCCTTCTATACTGGTTGGAGTTGCAGAGGGATTTGTAGATGGTGCCTTTAGCAGGATTAGGAAAGATGTGAAGGATTCTTCAAGGTCTAGAGTGAGAGAAGCTATCCGGGTCAAGCGGACAGCCTGAGCAAAACCAGGAAAAAATAAGAATACACAAAAAGTTGCTACCACAATGAATGAAAGGAAAAAGTAATTTAGATAATGATCTTGGGAAGCTATGGACCTTTTCTAAAGGTGACAGGGATTAGAAAAGTAAAATGACCTTACCCAATTTATAGAACTTTTTTTCTGACATCAGTGTGAGGAATGGATGTTTGCTGGCCTGAGGGACAATAAACACTTCAAAACTATGTCCAAAACTGTGTGTGAGTTTGTGTTTCTGGTTTTTTTTTGAGGAGGGGGGGTCTGGTTGAGCCACAGTGCCACTTCTGGCTTTTGTTTTTTCTGCTTATGTGGTGCTGAGGAATGGAACTCAAGGCCTCATGCATGCAAGACAAGCGTTCTACCACTGAGCCATCTTCCCAGCCTCGTGTTGCTATTTATGTATACATTTGTGCACGTACAAAATATTTACTACTTTTACTAGGGAAAAGGGATCCTTCATTCTCATTAGGGCTCCACGTAAAAGAAATTAAAAAAAAATTTTTTTTCAGATGTGGGGCCTGAACTCTGGGCTAGGCACTGTCCCTCAGCTCTTCAGCTCAAGGCTAGCACTTTACCACTTGAGCCACAGCGCCACTTCTGCCTTTTTCTGCTTATGTGGTGCTGAGGAATCAAACCCAGGGCCTCATGCATGCAAGCAAGTACCCTACCACTAAACCACCTTCCCAGCCCTAAAAACATTTTAATAATAAATTAAAATAAACACACTGATATAGACCTAAAGTAAGAAATATCTGAATTGATGACAATAGGATCTAGCAAAAGAAATGCTTACCCTTTTAAAGGTGATACCTTAAAAACTGAGTTGTGATGTTTTGGAGAAATGCTTAATTATCAATTATACACATCATAAACATTCATGTAGATTGAAATTTTCTAGGAGACAAGAGAAGGACAATTTTTTTGACTATGGCATTGAAAACAGTAATTTGTCTTTTCTTTTTTCTTCTTCCTTCCTTCCTTTCTTCCTTCCTTCCTTCCTTCCTTCCTTCCTTCCTTCCTTCCTTCCTTCCTTCCTTCCTTTCTTGCTTGCTTGCTTGCTTGCTTTCTTTTGCAGTTCTAGGGCTTGAACTCTGGGCCTGAGTGCTGTTACTAAGTTCCTTTTGCTCAAAGCTAGCACTCTACTACTTGAGCCACAGCACCCCTTCCAGCCTTTTCTGTGATTAATTGGAGATAAGAGTCTCATAGACTTTCCTGCCTAGGATGGCTTCCAATCATGATCCTCAGAACACACCTCCTCCTGAGAAGCTAGGATTACAGGCATAAGCCACTAGCAAAAACAGTAATTTCTTAAAGACAGAAAAGATAGCAAGCTCAAATCTTAATGAAAGAGAAAAAAATACAAATTATGTGCAGGCATGTGCTATATGATTTTTGCTTGTGACTCAGAATCTGTGCTTTCTTGAATTTTTCTTTCCTGTTGAGCTCTCCCTCCCACACCTCTGTAGATGAACATCCATTCTTTGGTCATCCTTGACCTACTCTCTGGCAATATAATTTTCCAAACATCTTGAAGTCTAAAATACCAAAGTTAATCCATCTGCCCTACATTATAATAATGCTATTATACCAGAAGTAGAAAGAGGCTCCTGAGAACAGTGGAATAAAAGTGGGGAGACTGAGGAAAGAAGAATTAAGATGAGTTGCTGACCCCCTAGGAAGACTTGGCATATGGCCAGCCAATTGTCATCTCTCCATGGGTCCCATTTAGGAAACAAAGCAGAGGTCAACCAAGGACATTGGCAAGAGGAGACAACAGGCAGTACAATCAGATGGTCTGATCCTTACAGAAGTTATACACACCCATATGAAGAGGAGGAAGTTGGATTGTAGAAATTGGCTTCCATTCAGTAAAAAGAGTGGTAGCAGCCAGGAGGTGGAAAGATGTCTGCCATCTGGAGGAATTATAGGAAGAAGAGTTGGAAGCCATACCGATTTGGGGCTGGGAAATGGGACAGAAGAGATGCTATATGGGCAGGATTCTCAGGGTGGGGTTAGGTTTTATGGCAGTGCTTTAATTCTGGGAAGCAATGTAGTTTTCACATCTAGTAATGTCAGCAAGAAGAGAAAATAATTCTGTTTCCAAATCCTAATAAATCCTTATTTTGAACTGACATTTAGGAATGCTGTCTTTAAGTATGTAAATGTGATTCACATGAATCCTATATTTTAAAAAAAGCTACCATCAAATCTCTGGAACCTTTAACAGCAATTCTATAAAGAGCAATAGATTTATGATTTTTGTCAAGTATAAAGGAAGTTTTGTCTGTTTTCTGAGGTATGAAATTTCTTATTGGAAAGCTGGGCTCTGGTGGCTCACGTCTGTAATCATAGCTACTCAGGAGGCTGAGATCTGAGGATCACAGTTCAAAGCCAACTGGGGTAAGAAAATCTTTGAGACTCTTATCTACAATTAACTACCAGAAGTGGCACTGTGGCTCAAAGAGATAGAGTGCTAGAAAAAGCTCAAGGAAAGTGCCCAAGCTCTGAGTTCAAGCCTTGTGACACGAAAGAAAAAAGGAAAGAAAGAAAGAAAAGAGGGAGAGAAAGAAAGGAAGGAAGGAAGGAAGAAAGAAAGAAAGGAGGGAATAAGTTTACTGGAGAAGCCACATTCAGTGAACATCCTCAAAGAACTTACAGGAATGAATGAGAAGGAAAAGTCAAGGTGAGTTATGATTACAGATGAAAACTCTGGAATGAAGCCACATGAGAGCATATCCAGCCTCCATGATTTACAAAGTATGTTATGTTGGATAGGTACATAGATGCTGTAAACTTCAATTTCCTGTAAACTGTACAATGGGAGTAGTGCCCACATCAAATAGCTGTTTAGGAGAATTTAACTTAAACACAAAATTGCTTGTAAATTGATAACTCAGTGCCTGTTATATTTTGAAAGTTAAATAATTATTATATATCTATTACCTTCACCATTCATATTCGAGAGGGTTTCCAGAATTATTTGTGAACAATGGCTGTTTAGGATTGCAATCTTCTTCCAGTGATGTGTTCTATGAATGCCACTGAATGCCTAAGTTGCAAAAGAGAAACAAGAACTATGCCCACACTGATCTAAAGAATTTAGATCACAGGGTGACACTCAATTGGTAAATAAGAGTTGGGTTATTGTGTCAACCCTGCAATAAACATATTGCAGGACTAAACATGGCACACAGCTGTTCCAGGTCTCTGTTTTTCCATCAGTAAGGACGGTTGGATAACAAAATCTCTATGGCTCATTTGAGTTCTACCATTCTATCACTCTGCATGTATCATTTCAAATGTGGCACTTGTGAGCCATAAGCAATATAGCCCCTCTTCCCTGGTATCAGACTGCACTATGAATACCGAATGAGCATGGTATGTGAGGATATGATTTCCACTGGCTGCCTGCTCAGAACAGCCATTTTGTTCTTCTTTTGGCTGTCTGCCTCTCCAGTAAATTTCTGCAGCAGCTCATCCTTATCCCAGCCAGCAAGAGGAAAATGAATTCACCCAGCAGTTCCAGGCATCCCTCCTGATGCTGCAGGGAGAGAGCATGCCAGGCATTTCACTGTTAATTATCAGCAGCCTGGCTGCTGTGGCCCCCTGCTGTGCCAGTTTGAGAGATGAGACTCTTTACACTGCTTATTAGGCTCAGCTAAATAAATATTACCCGGCATTAGTGTTGTCAAAGATACAGTCTGAATTCAGCTCCCTGGAGTGGCTGTTGGTACCCAAGCTTTTCACCATCAATTTTCCTTCCTGTTTACCCTTCCCTTAGAAGGGTACTGCCTATCTCTTCTCTTCCTGAGCATTCAGCAGGTTTCTGACATCACAAGACTGAAATGTTATCAACCGATTTAGCTCCTCTCCTTAAGGTAATCAATGACTAGTGCTATTAGATTAATGGATTCCAGAATTGATTATTTCCTACTCCTGCTCTTACAAATTGCAAATTTCTCAGCTAATGTAGTTTAAGTTAGAATCATCTCTTCACCCTGCTCCAAAAGTGAATTCTGAAAAGCTTTATTGGCTTAAAGATGACTCCATGACCCTCACCAGGCTAGTTATGGCCTCAAAGAATTAATGTCTAAGCCACTTGAAAAACAGCTGTTTTCTTTGTAGATGAATATTTGGCCTAAAAATAATGCATTAGAAATTGCTATTAAGCTATTTTTCAGCCTGGAAGACAGAAACTATCAAGCACTGGAAATGGTAGGAAGAATTGAAGCAAAGAATTAGAGAAAAGAAAGTCATTCCTGGGCAAAGCACTTAAGAAATTTGATCAAGCTTGACTGGAAGCTACCCTATTCTTTGAACATCTCAGTTTTGAAATGTTATGTTTCATTTATTATTCAAGTTAGAATTAGGAATTCTGATACTTTCTTTTAAATCTTTTATTTTTAACTTTAAGTAGTTGTACAAAGGAGTTACCACTTGACAAAGTAGTATATGGATATAATAAATATCGTATTTCTCATGTGTATATATGTACACACACATACATACATTATACATCTCATGCATATCAATTTAAAGCAAGTGCAGGTGGAGCCACATTCACTCAGCTCTCCTAACTGAATTCTAACGCCTGAGGTTTTGAGTTTGATCGGCCTCCCTAATTCCACCAAAGTGACTCTTAACAGACTTTAGCCTCTTTTCTACAGAAATTAACTTAAAGGAATCAAACTAGTGATTCAAGACCAAACAGTCCAGAAGAGCAAAGTAATAAGTAACCCTCTGAGAGCAGCCCTCAACCAAGGTATGGCAAAGATAAGTGGACACATAGTGCAGTTTCTTTGTTCTCTTTGGATAAGCCTGAGACATACATTCTACATGGCTACTAGAGTTTTTCATGGGATTGAATCTAATATATTTGGTCATACATCATTTCCACACTTTTCTATTGGTCTATGGGCACCAACTTATAGCTAAATTACACCACTACTCCTTAACTTATGATAGGGTCACATAGTGATTGTAAGGTCCATTCCTGGACGGCGAACAGACCTCGCCCAGTACCTGCGTTACCTAGGCAACTGGGACACCTAGAAGAGGTCACATCCGCACCCGCTGAGGTCACATCTTAACCTGATGTGGCCACACCTTTCTCCCACCTGACCCCACTTCCCTTTACCTGGACGCACCCTTCCGCACCCCCTACCCTATATAAGGCCTAAACCGCGGCCAGACGGCCCCTTTTCCCTTTTCCTTTGCCAGCCGCGTGGAGTGCCAACCTTGCCTGGTCCCAGCAGGTCTACTGAATAAACCCCTTACCTGAATACCACGTGCGTGGTGCAGTTCTTACTCGGCTACCTCTTTTTAAAAACCTAACAGTGATAAAATTATTATCATTGGTTGAAACCATTGTAAGTAAAAGATGTATTTAATACCCCTAACCTGCTTAATCTCCTGGTTAGCAACACAGTACACTGCAAAGAAGCATTTGTTGCTCTCTGTGGTCCTTTGGCTAGCAGTTGGCTGAGGCTCACTGTTGCTGTCCAGAATCACAGAGTATCAGATTGCATGTCCCTGGCTTAGGAAAAGGTCAAAAATCAAGGGGGTCTGCTTTTACCTAATGCATTTTTTATTACATCCTGATAACTGTAAGTCAACTCATAATAAATTGGGAATCATTTATACTTGGGACTATAAGGAGTTTGCAAAAACAAAAAATAAAAAAGTAAAAGTAGCATCTACTTATAACTCTTAAGTTATAAGTAAGGTATTAAGAGTAAGATTTTTAAGTGATAAGTGGGTATTATGTTTGGCTTATATTATGTTTACTTTTCCATCCTCAAATAAACAGATTATTTAAACCTAGACTCAGCCTAGAAGGTAGCTATGAATTAAAAACCCATTAAGCCAAAGTGCTCCTTGTCTCTCAGTGCTATCCAAATAAGGCAGGTTTTTTTGGGGGGGGAAGAAATAAAAGCATGAACTAACCAAGATGTGAAGAATGTTTATTAATCAATCCTCAGGCTTCTCAAGTTATTAATTTATGGCTCAGAAAGATAAGCAACACAGGCAGGTCTAATCTCTGGATATACTTTCTCCCTTTTGACGCCTCCCTTTCAGCTTCTCAACTCTCCACCCTAAGAAAAACACCACCAGACAAGGGGCTAAGCCAGAAACCTGTACTCCAAATGGTATTTGTCAGATGGAAAACTCCTTTTTAAATAATGTACTCCCAGAATAACTCCCTGATGGGATGATTTCTGTTATTACATGGAAAGAAAAAGTTAAAACCCAGACTGCTTTGTTTTATTCTTGTGGCACTTGAAGCAACTCATTCACTTTACTATTGATTGGAAAAGGCCCACTTCTCCACTGAATTCCTTTCTATCTTCCAGTCCTAAATCCTGGCCCAAGAACACATATGGCCAAAGGCAATCCCATGGCACTCCTATTAAAAGTATAGTTGTAGAACAGAGAATATAACACTTTCCTGTCTTCCCAATAAGGATAGGGAAGACACAATGCCTTACGAGACATAACTGGACAGAACTTAAAGGATATCTGTTCTAATTCACACCTGTCGTGGATGAGGAAAGAGAAGAATGAATTAATGACATTCTTTACTCAAGAATTCATAGCTAATTAGAGAGAAAAGGATTCATTTTCACTTTATATTATTTTGCAGTGCTAGAGGATGAACTCAGGACTTGTTCATATGAGGAAAGTGTTGGACCACTAAACTACACCTTAACCCAGAACCCAAAAATTCCTAAGTGCATGTCCATCCATACTACCCTTATAAATCTGGGCTTAAGTTTTTTGCTTAACTCATTCATTTGTTTAAAAACCTATCTTGGATATAATATGGGATATTTATTCTTATAAAACCTAGTATTAGTCGGGCACCGGTGGCTCATGACTGTAATCCTAGCTACTCAGGAGGCTGAGATCTGAGGATCGTGGTTCAAAGCCAGCCTGCAGGCAGGAAAATCTGTGAAACTCTTATCTTCAATAAACCACCAGAAAACCTGAAGTGGCGCTGTAGCTCAAGTGGTAAAGTGCTAGCCTTGAGCTGAAGAGCTGAGGGACAGCACTCAGGCCCAGAGCTCAAGCCCCACAACCAACAAAATAAATAAATAACCTAGTATTATGCCATTGTATTTGGTGGCCTTCGGTTAGTAGTAGAATTGGGAAGATACCTTCCCACAGAATGAGCATTATTACCCAGATATTTTCTAAAAAATCATGTTCTTTTCTTCTCCTTTCAGCCTTAGTAGTCAGATTATACTGGAGATCCAATCTTAGTCCATTTGGTTTGATGCTCACCTTTAATTTCAGATCCCTTCCTGGGCCTAATCCCAGGTTCTTGCATAGTCAGAAAAATGCCAAAAGCCATATGGACTCCCTAGGCTACCTCCTGAATAAGGCTGGATAGTGCTCACCTAGGAACCAGCTCTCCCCAACAGATAAAACAGATGGCATTCCAGATATAAATAAGCACAATGTAGACTGCTAAGATTGTTAAATAAGTATGTATTTTTAGGGGGATTCACAAAAATCAAGATTTTTTTAAATAAGTGAAATGGAAGCCAAGCCAAGGGAAACTCAAGACATTGTCCAAAGCTTGTACATTTCTCTGTGTTTGTTGGCACTGACTTCCACAGCATCCTCCAACTTCTGAGAAATCATTGGAAAATAGCCAGGAAGCAATGAGTGGAAACTGCCACAAATGATGTGGGACTCCAGAACTCCGTGGTATGAAACTCTGGGAAGGCTAATGGTGGCAAAAATTCACATTCAGAAGAATAAAAGAATAGGATAAATATTTCCTTGGCTTCCTCATCTCTTTCCTGGCCCCTTATTAACTATCCTGCCATCAACTCCGTTTGCTTCAATTGCCTTAGGAGCAATGCTGAAAGATCATAAAGTAATACAAGTCATAGGTCCTCCAGATGGTCCAGATGGTCTTTTACAAACATTGGAGGGCTTTGAGCTCTCTGCGCAGTGATACTACCTTACCTATTCAGTAACACTCTGCCTACAGAACACTTTTGTACTCAAGATCTCATTTGATTTGATTTTTCTAACAACCCCATGAGAAAAGAGCATAAATATTTAATATTATATTACACATAAGGAAATAAAAGTTCAGAAAGGTTTGATGATCACTCAAGTACACATGGATGATGAGTGATACCAAGGGGGCTTGAACTCATGACTGCTTGATTCTGTCTAACAATGGCATCTGATCTGGAATTCACCAAGAAACCAACTGAAAAGGTCTTCACAGGAAAAAAAATGTCAACAGTTGGTAGAACAACCTAACCCATGGGCTAACTGATTTTAGAAAATCAGAGAATGTAATAAGGCAATATTCCCATATTCTAGGAACATTCAAATACAAAATCTAGAATCTTATTCATGCATTATTTATGTTAGGCAGTAGTCCTTCCCTATATCTCTGAACTTTTGTAATTCTTCTCAGTAGTAGTAGAATGTATTTCTTGCTTCATTGATGATGTGTGTGGCAATGCAATCTATTTCATTCAATGAAATGTTGGCAAAAGCAAGCAGACTGGAAATGGACTTACTTAAGTTTGCCCTCTTGTGCTCCTATTAACTGTTCAATTGAACAAGGAAAATAAGAAACATACACAGATGTAAAGCTAATCTACAGCATTGAGCCAAACCCATTCAGGCTTAGTGTATAGGTAATCTAACCTCCTATGGACAAATGATTCATGAGCAAGAAGAAAATGTTTTGAGTAAAACTTGGGGCTGATTTGTTACATAGTAATAAGTGACTGATTCACTCAATACTTGTCTTTTATCTTCTTGCCTCCAGTTCAATGGAACCAGACTCTTTGTAATCACTACTCTCCATTTCTTTCCAAGCAGTGAATTATCACCTCTTCTAAGTCCTCATTCAGTAGAAGTTTCAAAGTCAAAGTCTGTGTTATCAAAGAATTATAAAATTTTAATATTAGAGAGAAAGATACTAGGTGGAACAACACCCTTAGAAGACAATACCATAAGTGCTACATAAATATTTAATGACTAATTAAAAACTTGTGGACATTCAACAGCTACTTTATGGTTAACACATTATTGCTATTTAACAATAGCTTCCAACAATAATCTTCTCATGTATCAGTAGTTGACAGGAGTTTAGATAACCTACACTGGACCCAAATGGGTTTAATTCAATACAATATCAATTCCCAAAGTAATCTTAATTTCCAAAGGCCTAGAAAATTTAATGCTCTAGAAACCAGCCATCATCTGTCTCTAGAAAACTATATACTTTCTAGATGCTTCAGAAGTTCAAATTCTGTGTTCTTTAAATAATTACTCCAAGCTGTGGTAAAAGGAGAAGAATGGCCAAATATAAATTCCCTTATAGGAACAAGTTCCTGGAGATAATGGAAATTTATGATAATAATATTTACTAAAGAAATAAAGGAAGGGCTGGGAAGGTCACTCAGAGGTAGAGTGCTTGCTTTGTATGCATGAGGCCCTGGGTTCAATTCATCAGCACCACATAAGCAGAAAAAGCCGGAAGTGGCACTGTGGCTCAAGTGGTAGAGTGCTAGCCTTGAGCTGAAGAGCTCAGGACAGTGCCCAGGCCCAGAGTTCAGGTCTCACAACTGACCAAAAAAAAAAAAAGAAAGAAAGGAGGTAAATATATTCTCTGATAATATTTCCATGAGTCCCAGGCATGGTGCTGATTTCAGACGACTCTTGGTAACTACAGATTATCCATGTTTCTAATGTACCCCACTACTGTATTTAATACCCAATCTCCATCCTGAGAGTAGCCCCACATAGGTGAATTTGATTCACAATGGTACTCTTTCTAATAGCATTGTGCTACCCCTTGGGTACCCATGCTGGAGTACTTATAAAGCATTTTTTTTCACTCTAAATTCAACCTTCACAATGGTGCTCTCCTAGAACACAAGAGGCTAATGTGTTCCTAACTGCTCAAATGAGGACTCAGAGTATAAATAAGTTCACCCAATTAATATATAAAACTACCAAGAAACAAACTCAGTTTTCCTATCTCCAACTCTGGGATTTATTTCTTTGCATCATGTGATTTTTAAAAGTACTAGTATTGCTGAAATTCTTGGACATCCTTTATAAGACTCAACCTTAGAAGAAGAAAGCAAGTCACTGCTAAGAAAAGGAACTAGTTGGTATGGCTAAAAACTGGCAGCAAGAGAACTGAAACATTTAGAATGCTCTTTTTTCTCCCAAATGATTATCAGCCACATTCCAACACATCAATACAGATCTTACAATTCTGTGTTCAATTGGAAAGACTCACTGCTCCAAAAATAGCTCCAGTTTTAATGGGTAGCATAAGCTTCAGTGCTGAGTCCCAAAACTTCATAAATTTTGTCTTCCAGCCAAACCTTCCAAGTTACCTAAAGTAGAAATGCCAGGGAAGACTGGGTGTTGTTACTGTGTTATAAGTCTCCCAAAATGTACAGGAATTTACCCTTTATATAAATATCTACATTCCAAAAGAATGAGCTTCCATTCTTGAGCTTTTGAAATTAGAGGACCCAAAAAAAGCCACAGGTTGCTTAGAAGAAATCCAGATTGCCCAGCACCCATAGTCCAATCCAATTTCATTTTGAGATTATTTCCAGATAAACAGCTTAAGCTTGGGACAATTAAAAAAAATGTTCTAAGTCAGGAGGAGAAAAGAATTCTATTTCTGGCTGTGCCACTAACTGACTGGATGAAATCCAACAAGTCTCATGGTCTGTCCTAACCCCCTTCTTCCCTCACACATGTATTGCACGCTTTCAATGTGCCAGGCACAGAGAATAGAGAGTTCACAAGACAGAGCCCAGCTCTTGGAAAACTCACGCAGTGGGGAGGAATGTCTGGTAAACAAATGCATATATTTATATAGAAGGCATGGGAACAAAAGCACAAAGGTTTAATGAGATAAAAAGCAAAGCTGCTGTAAACAGGATGCTATTATAGATTAGATAGT
Organism: Dipodomys ordii; assembly: GCF_000151885.1. NCBI lineage: Eukaryota > Metazoa > Chordata > Mammalia > Rodentia > Heteromyidae > Dipodomys > Dipodomys ordii. Next base: position 5,806,249 of record NW_012267229.1, on the reverse strand, counting down.
CTTTTGAGTAGTGCAATAAAATAAGTATCAAGGTAGGAGTTTAGCAAATAAGAAGGCCCAGGGGGCAGATGTGTCTGGTGAGTTCAAAGAATTGGGAGAAGGACAATAGCCAGTATGAAGGGACCCAAGGGTGGAAGGAGGAAAATGGGAGACCACTGATGGATGGTCTACTGGATAGGAGCCACTGGAGAGGTCTAAGCAGATGAAAGTAAGCTCTGACTTTGATCTTGGAGTGACCTTGGCTATTGTTTGAAGACAAGACAGCTTACTCCATACCTGGAAACAAACTTACATGGACTAGAGAAACAGAGGCATCTTGTTGCTCCTGTATGAGCTGAGATCCCATGGCAGAGGCTTTGCTGAGCAAATGGCTGCCCCTCTTAATTGAAGCACCTGTAGGCCTGAGGCGGCTCCTTCATTCCATTGGCTCAAGCCATTAGAACACAGGTAGAGTTCCATCTGGCTCAATTGTAACTACATCAGGAGCTGCTATGAAACTCCACGACTCTCTGTACCCCAGTATCTCTGCAGCTCAGGCTGGCTTTGCTGAGACTTACCCTTTTGTTGGTTTGAGACTGACATGACTAGTTGCTTTTCCTCATTTCCATAGGGCCATTGGAAAGGCCAGTAGGGTTAAAGAATGGGGCCTTCACCCATCAGAATGGTTATTCGGTAGCTGCACAAAGCTTTGAGATTATACTTCTTTTTTTTCTTTTTCTGGGTCACCTGCTTGGCTTGTGAACTCATCCAAACACATCAGTTTGGTATTTTTAGAACCATAAATTATAACTGCATTTCTAGTCTCCTGAAGACTTTCAAGCTAAGAGTTTGGGGAGGGCAAGGTGGTGGGGGGGGGGGAAGGAGGGGGGACATGCTGTCTGGAATTGTGGCCTCTCAGGTTTAGGTGCTTCAGAAATCCTGAGTCCCCTTATAGTATTTAGGGGGTTTTGTTATTGTTGTTTTGTTTTGTTTTTTTCCACCCCTTTTCCGGGTGCGATGTTCAAGCAATACTGCAGCTATGGGATCACCTTCTTCATCTGGGCCCCTTGGCTCTGGTGGCTGTCCCCTGGCTGCGGACAGAAGGTGGAGGTGCCAGGTGCCAAGGGAGGTGGGGGTGGGGAGGGCACCCGGGACGCAGCTCGCCCGGCCTGGGGTGCGGTCGGTCGGGCCCGGAGGAGGGGAGGACTCGGGGACCGTGGGTGGAGGGAATCTGCCCTGGTTGCCGCAGTGAGCTGGGTGTCGGCGGTGATGGGGGGGGTGGGGAACAGGCTGGGAGGCTGGGTTCCTGACTCACTGCGCCAGTGGCAGGGTGGGGGGAGCCCAGGATGGAGCGGAGCCTCCCTCGCCCTGGGCAATCTTGGGGGAGGCGAGGGCGGCCTTGCGGGCATCCCCAGGGTCAGGGGTCCGGTGAGCTTTCCAAACTCATTTCCTCCGGAGCCCTCGAAGCGGGAGGAGGGGGGGGCGTGGTGCCACCCTCGCCTGGTTTATTTGTGCGTCTGCCCTCCCTCCGTCCATCCCTCCCCCGAGACTCCGTGACAGCAAAGGCTTCTAAATCCACCCCCCATGGAAGCCGGGGGAGGGGGAGACGCTCGCTTTTGGCTCAGTGCCTGCGGTGCGAGCAGTAAACAGCAGTGGAAGGAGGAGGGAAGATGACAGGGAGGAGGAGGAAGAGGGAGAGGGGAGGGGGGATTTTTCTCCACCGCTGCAGAGGTGCACACCGCCTCCCCCCTGGGACTATACTACTCTTCCTCCCCGCCGCCCTCCCCCCCACCCCGCGACCACCCACCCACCTTCAGATGAGGGGGCTGAACCCAGCAGGTAGTCATGTCCAAGTGGGTTTCTGACTTTTTAGGGAAGGTGTTCAGGGGCGAAGGAAAGGGACAAGGGGTGTCTTTTGCTCTTAGAAAGTGCGAGGAGGTCACCAGTAGGACCCCTTGACTGCTCTGGGAGAAGGTAGCCAGAACTCATTTTACTGGCGAGGACAGACAAAAATCAAGGTGTTAGGGTTAGGATTTCCATTCCTTTGTCTACCCCCTCCCTGTCCCACCAACACACAAACACATCACAACCTTCCCTCGCCTTTCCCTGAGTATTTTCATTTCTCCAAAAGAAAATCTGTAGAAGCAGCTCTAGAATGCTGTTTGTCTGAAGCTTTGACCTTGGTCAGAGAAGTCATGGAATTCTGGGTGCAGAGCCCCAGGCAGCTGCAGTCTCTGGAACCTCCACAGTCCCCAGGGCTGCGCTCAGCTGTCAGCCCCCCCTCCCCACCCTACCCCCATCCCGGCCTTGGCAAGTTTCTGGGGCATCTCTGCTCACAGAGAGGTATGCCTCCTGCAGCAACAAACCCAGATTTTTGCCATCTCATCCCCCACATTTGCAGACTCCATTTGGCTTCTCGTGATTGGCCAAAACTTTTCCCCACTGGAGATATGAGGAGAATCCAGTCCTCCAACCAACTGGGGGCAAATACTGCTTAGCAACAAAGATGAGATTGTTCCACCAGATCCTAATGGGGTCCAGGGGAGTCAAGCATGAGCTCATCAGGCAGAGTGGTTAGGTACTCCCCAGAGTCTGTGTATTTGATCCTGGGGGAAGCCCTTTGACAAGGGAACTAACCTCCTGTACTTTTCCTTCTGTAATTGTGGCATCACCGTGCATTCGTAGGCTTTCAAGAACAAAATGTTCCTCAAGATTTAATTTGAAAAATTGCTTATCGGGCCTAGTAGCTTGTGTCCACAGAAGGTGTCTGCTAATATACTTCAGATTAAGGATAACTAGAGCTTTCTGACTGCCTAGCCAAGTCCTCTGAGGTAACTCTAGCCAGCAATGACCTGGGGTGGGGGGAGGAAGGAGGTACTCCAGAGTGAGAAACCTTCCTGAGATGCAGTCTTTTAGATTAGACTATAGTAGTATTTCAAAGTACCTCCAGGGTGACAGCTTAATTAGCTAGTAAAACCTAGAATGTAGCCATTCTCTGTTCATGCTCTTCAGTGGAATCTCCTAAAGAGTTTAGAGTGGTTCCCAGGCCATCCGTAAAACCGAGTAAATCACTGTTTGTGAAGTGATTCCTAACAGATTTCTCCAAATGACAGCAGGGTTCACTGAGACTGAAATTTTCAGTGCTAATGGTAGCTCTTGATTGTTGGCATGGACTTCCTGCTGGTAATGGCACCCGATGTTATTTTGGAAATCCCACTCTCTCTTCATCCCCATAACCCAGTAATGCTAACCATAATACTTCCTTTTTTTCTGGGTATCAGCAAGTTACCAGTTTGCCTGATCCTTGTTTTGTTTTGCTTTTTAGTTCTCCTGGGAAAAGGAACTGTACTATATAACATAAGAAGGTCCAAGGAGGATTATTCTCATGAATGGAAACATTAAGTGGGAAGGGAAAGGTCTCTCTGCTACAATGGTTCAGAGGAAAACAAAGAGGCTTGGGCTTCAACAGCCATTTTGTTTCCACATGGAGAAAGTCTGCATAGAGGAAAAAGAGAACAGATTACCTTGCTCTGCCACCCTCCCCAGCCATGTCCTTTGTCTGCAAATGCAAGTGAAATTAGAGTAATTTACTCACTGAATGGTAGATTGGACAGTTCTATCAGTGAGCAATTGATGTGTAACAAGTCACCCCTAAACTTGGTGACTTGAATGAATTACCTGTCTTAACCTTGTCTAGAATAGCAATTTGAGCTGGAATCAGCTGGATGGTTCTTCTAGTATCAATTTGGTTCACTAATAATTTTGGAGTCAGTTTCTGATTAACTTAGCAGTTCTATCTCTGACCTTGAGAACTAATGACTAAGATGACTAGGTAACCAAGGTAATTGTGACAGGTGTCTCTTAGCCTCCCACATCCCAACCTGGGCTAGTTCTCATAGTTCCTGGGCTAGTCCCAAGCGTAAAAGTAGGAGGCATACTATACAAGATCTCCTGAGATCCAGGCTGAGAATTCACTCAGTGTCATTCCACCACATTTAGTTTCTCAGAGCAAGTCACATTCTAATTTCTGATAGAAGGACTTGAAAAATCACATTGTGGAGAGCAATTTTAGTACAACCCTCCTTATTTAACAGAAGAGAAATGAAAGCCAATGAGCTTAACCCAGTCCCTCCTCTTACTATTCAGGTCTCCCCACTATGTAATGCCTTTTGGTTTTGTGGGAAAAAAAAACAAAGTTCCCAGGTCAGTCATTTGGATCCTGGAAGCAATGATATGGTTAAAGGATTCATTGCACAAATTTACTATCTCTCAATGAAACAAAAATCTCAAGGTAACTCAAATTTATTAAAGGCCTTTCTCTGGGCAATAAGGACATACACAACACAAAACAGTATACACATGGCCCCATCTGCACAGAGCAATGGGATTGAGATAGTATGGCTAAGATTCGATCCAAGATCATCCTATTACTCCTCTGGTTGTATTATTCATTCCCAGTCACTGCTATGGTTCTCACAATGCTTCTTGGTATATCAAAGTTTCTATCTGTAATAGGGCCAATTCAGATTAATTGATGGGGCTCCCAGCCATTCCTCATTTTCCTCTCTATTCCCCACTTAAAAAAATAGTTCTCTCTGATCACTCAGTGTTCCCTCGCTGCGTATGTGGTGTAAAGATCCAGACTTTTCTGGTAGTTGAATCCGCATAATGCATGGAGACACTTTACAAGAAGCAGGAGGAAAGAAGTAAGAAAGTGATAAGACAGGAGGTTTCAGTGGGCCTATATGAAAAGGCTGAGGAAGGAAATAGAAAGGAAGAGATCTGGAGTGTGAGAGGAACTATAAGCTGGAAAAAAACTAGAAAGAGAATTATGTTTAACTGCTGTGCTGAGTTATGAAAGCCATCTCATATTTTTCTTCCAGATGTTCAAGTAAAGTTTGATCTTTTATTTTTATTGCATTGGGCCTCTCACTCTGTTGGATTTTTAATGTAACATTCTGGCAGGCCTGTGCCACATGGGAACTGAGAATTTATCTGGGGCAAGTTTAATTAAGAATCATATCCCCTGGCAGTATAACCAATGTTTGTGCCTTCACAAGTAAAATGTCTTCCAAATCAAAGCATTAGTTCTACTTTTCTTTAGGAATAGAAAAAAAATAAACCTACACATCATAACACATCTAGATCCAAATGTGTTTTTCCAAATAACATTTTTCTGTTCCAAGATTTGAATTAGAATACCACATTACATGCAGTTTCTGTGTCTTCTTAGGCTCTTCTGAGCAGTGAAACATTTTCAGACTGTTGTTTTTGTTTTGTTTTTGAGAGATCTCGGTAATAAAAGAGTAGTCAGAGATTTTGTAGAATTTCTTTCAATTTCAGTTTTTCTCATTTTTTTTTCATGGTTAGACTTAAGTTCTGAGCTAGGGAGGAAGACCACAGAGACAAAATGGCATTTTAAACATCATATCAAGTACACGTACAATCAGCATAAATTATTACTAATGATGCTGGCTTCGATCTTCTGGTTAAGGTAGAGTTTACCAGGTATGTCTGATAGAAAGCAACTTTTTTCTGTGCTCCATTGATGGCCTGGATGACAAGGTTCTGTGAGACTAGCCACTTCCAGTCTTGGACAGAATGCAGATTTTTCCATGGATAAATTCTTTTATACTGTCCAATACAATTAGAGGTGGGCTTCCATGCACGCAGTATAGATTGTGAATGCCACCGTCAAATTGGTGAAAATGTCTTAGTCTGCCTATTTGTCTCTAGAGCTTAAGTGGAAAGGGAGAGGCAGATGATAACTAAATACAATTATAATCTGAATTGTCACATTAACACTTGTCACTTCTTTTTTTTAAAGAATCATTTTTAAATCGCATAATTTCTATCAGTTTACATGATTATAACAAAATTAGCCTCCTTTAATTAACAAAATTTTAATTGCAAATTAATACATGTTCATTGTAGGAAATTGAGTTCAGATTACTTATAATGCCAGAAGCTATAGAGCAAACCGATGTCTCATGCATAGATTTAAAGCTATGTATATATATAGTAAGCCTCTATATAATTCTGTGCCCTGCTTAATTAACAAAGTATTGTGAAAATTTTGCTATGGCATAAGTATTTCAAAGAACATGAACTTAGCAGCTACTTATTGTTTACTTGAGAGGTATGCGGCAATTTTACTATTTTTAGGCATGTGGGATTTTCCCAATTTTTTCTTCATAAATAATGCTCTAACAGTTGCCAAGAGGTTTCAAAGCAGTATGGATTTCTTTTGTTCTTTCTTCTTTATATTAGACATAATAGTAACATTAGAAATTATATATGCCACTGTAAGAAAGAGTATATATCCTTCCATCTGTTTTAAGGAAGTATACTTATTTTTGTTTGTTAGTTTGTACTTGCTCTTTTGTGGTATGGGATTGAACTCAGGTCCTTGTACTCGCTAAACTGACACTCTACCACTTGAGCCTTGCCCAAGAAGTATATTTTATAATATTTCTTTTCATTATAAGAGAAATAACATGGAGTAATGAAACAAACATCAGTTAATTATTTCTCATTGGGAAATTTTACTGAAAGTAGCTACAATGCCATAGGTAAAGCTAGTCCCTTGTTCCTCCTTATCCTGCCGTTTCCTCTCTCAAGTGACTGGCAGCCATAAATTGGGTCTGTGTCCAGTGTGTAGTCAAGATGTTTATAATTTCACCGCCTACAGACAGAAAATATACAGAGTTGCTGTTTTCCATAGCTAAGTGTTACTGGGCTGAATATAATATGCATGCATTTCTATTTCCACTCAGCCTTTCTTTTTACAATGGTTGGTATGGCTCTAGTTCACTCTCTGTTGCCACTATATAGCATTCCATCATGTAATATTTCTCTTTATATATTTATTGAGGGTTGTTTCCAATTGTAGATAAGCAAATCGATTGGGTTTCTTCCAAACTTTTCCCCAGTTAACTAGTACTACAGTTAGTACATTAATTTGTTTCCATTGTTAATGACTCTAAAATTCCAGCCTTCTTTTAGTTAACATTTGCCTAATATAACAAATACCTTTTTGTTGTTGTTGTGGGTTGTGGGGCTTGAACTCTGGGCCTGGGCGCTGTCCTTCAGCTCTTCAGCTCAAGGTGAGCGCTCTACCACTTGAGCTACAGCGCCACTTCCCCAGTTTGTTTTTTAGGGTTAATTGGAGATAAGAGTCTCACAGGGACAGGGCTGGCTTCAAACCATGATCCCCAGACCTCAGCCTCCTGAGTAGGTAGGATTACAAGTGTGAGCCACCTGTGCCTGGCAGCAGATATCTTTTGCATTCCATTATTTCTTACCTTTATGAGCCTTATTCTGAATGTTCCTTTGAAAAGTAGCAAATATATGGATATTTTTGTTTGTTTGTTGCTAAAGATTGAAATAAGGGTTTTGCTCAGTCTCTACTACTGAACTATACAGTATCAATTTTTAGCAATCTGATCATCTCTTCAGTATATGTATAATCATATAATTATGTAAATATATAAATACATAATGATATAAATATATAACATATGTCTATATATACATATACACATATATGATTACTGGAACATTTGGATTTCTCACTGCCATTTTGTTTGGTGCATTTGTTTTGGAATATTTTTCTGTTCGTTCTTTCTGCTTCTGAACTTCATGGGGATCCATTTCCTTCTAACTTCCTTCATTGGTTTAGAGTCATTTTTTCTTTCTACTATTTTAATGGTTCCTCTTAAATATTTAAACATATACTTTAGACGTCTCAAATTTGTCTGCATCTCTCACTCCATCCTTCTCTCTCTCATTATTATATTTTAATGTATTCTAGCATTTCTATGCATTTGAGATAGGAGGAGAGATATTTTGGATCAACTCCTAAGCCTTTAATCACAAATCTCAGGATAAAATTTCTAAGAGTTTAATATGAAATTTTTCAAATGGATATATAGAAAAAATACGATAGTAATTATCTCAAGATGGTATGATTCACAATTATTAAAATTTTGAACTCAGGCCTGGGTACTGTCCCTGAGCTTTTTTGTTCAAGGCTAGTGCTCTAGCACTTAAACCATCACTTGATTTCTGAGTTTTTGGTTGTAAATTGTAGCTAGGAGTTGCATTGACTTTCCTGCATGTGCTGGCTTTGGACCATGATCCTCAGATATCAGCCTTCTAGTTAGGATTACAGATGTGAGCCACCAGAGCCCAGCCTAAAATTATTGTTTATGTTTTAATGTTTCTATATTTTTCCATAATGAAAATGTAGTAAGAGAGATAGACAGGAAGGGTTAAATAAAATAAGAATTAATAGAAAATAACTTTCATTATAGTATTGTTCTCATCTCTCTGTAATTTACATTTCTGCTAATGTCAGGATATAATTTTAGACTTGTCAATCAAAAGTAGCTCATTTTCTAGAATGAATCAGTTATCAATTGACATAACAATGCCACATCATAGCAAACGATCCTACAACCCAGTGGCAAGCAACAATGAGCACTTTTTGCTCACAGATCTATATCTGTTGATATTGGTTTGGGCAAATAGGACTTTCAAATGTGATTAGTGTAAGGATCTGGAGATGAGAAATTGTCTCTTATTATTTCTGTGAAAGTGATATAAACACAAGGGTTCTCCAAAGGCATTAACAGAAGACCCTACAGGAGAAAAGATGTTATCCTGCTGGCTTTGAAAATTTTTAAATGCAACATCCATAAAAGTTGGAAAAGACCAGAAAACAAATTATCCCCTATGCCTTCCAGAAGGAATGTAAGCCTCAGGACTCGTTTTATACTTTTGATCTCTAGACTGATGAAAATAAATTTGTGAGCTGGGTACTGGTGGCTCATGCCTATAATCCTAGCTACTCCAGAGGTTGAGATCTGAGGATCCCCATTTGAATCCAGCCCTGGCAGGAAAGTCCATGAGACTTTTCCAGTTAATCCCAGAAAAATTGGAAGTGGTACTATAGCTCAAGTAGTAGAGTGCTAGGCTAGAGCAAAAGGAGTTTAGGGACAATACCCAGATTTCCAGGCCCAGGACCAGATACACAAACAAACAAACAAATTTGTGTTGTTTAAGCAAGTGAAATTTGGTGATTTGGTAATTTGCCCCACAAGAAATGTACTCATTACCTTACTGATGTACCTGGAACCTCTCTGTACAGCATCTTTACAAGAAAATAAAATTTAAAAAATAAACAGTGACAATAGGAAACAAATTTATAGAGATAACTGCTTGTCGGCTGATCTTAGATGCTCTTAGTTGGAATGACTAGAATTATTCTGCTTTGTATGTCTCAAACTAGGAAGTCTGGCATTATGATTATCTGATTCAAGAGCTTGCCAATGTCAAGTAGGACATAGTTTCTTCACTCTGAAAGCCACAGTTCTGGCTTCAGTGCATAGCTGGTTTCTCTGAGTGGTCAAGAAGTTTGCCATAAATAATACTGGGAGCAGACTTCCTCCATCAACAAAGCAGACAGGAGAAAACTTTTCTGTGACCTTCTACTCAAAAGCTTTTCCTTCACTTCCATTGAGTCATCCCAGAACAAACAAGAGTGAACAGAGGAATTCGCTGTCAATTGGCTACAGCTTGAGAGTAGGAATCATTTGCCACTGGCTTAGACTAAGCCCTGCCCCCATAACTAGAGGTGAGTTCAGTTTCTCTCGTCCTATAAATTTCAATTATTTATTTCTTGCAGTTATACCTACTCGTTTGCTAGTGTACTGCCTATTATATGCACTAAAATGTAAGATCTATGATAGTATATATTTCAATCATATTGTTCATTATTCTACTATCAGCATCTAGCAGTGGACTTGGAGACACACACTAGGCCTCCACTAGTGATTTTTTTCCTTTTTGCTTTCTGAGTGGAATAATCTTTACAGAGGTAAGCACTTTCAGAATGTTAGCTGATTCTTCAAATGAGGTTATTGTATCTCCTAGACAACAATGATGATGACCTTACGATGCAGAGATGTTAAGCAACTTCTTCATGGTTACACAGTATGAACTTTGAAATTCTAACAGGTTATTTGTCTCAAGTCCTGTGATCTATCCTCTTTGACCTATTTGTTAAAGTTCTCTGCATGTAGGAACACTTCAAAAACCAAGGTTTCTAGAAATCCCACTCTAGTTAAAGAGAATAGAACAGTAAAGTCAGGGAGATGGATAGCAACCAGGAGCATTCCAGGAAAAATCTGATGGTGTATTCTGGATTCACTTTGAGGTAACGCCCTATAAAATGTCGGAGGAGATACAAACTTCCTTTAAGGCAAGATCTCTCTACTTCTCTGGCTGGAAATAGAAACAATCAAACAAACAAACAAACAAAAACCTTCTACTGCCGTTAGCAAATGCCCAGAACCACATTTCCTGTATAATAAGAGAGTCTGGCTGGAGGACACAGTATCAAGGGAGATTATATTTAGCTTTTGCCTTCCTGGAATGCTCCCAGAGTTTGCAGTCCACAGGAGCAAGGCCAACCATCAGATCCTGGGGCATCTCCTGCGGCAAAGGAAAAATCCCAAACTCTGCAAGCCTGCTCCACTCCAGCCTCAGAGGTTGATAGGAAAAGGTATCTATCAGGAGGCTGGGATAGATTACCACAAATGAGAAGGGAAGCTAACAGGAAAACAAGTCATGCTGGCAGCTTTTTCTCTTGGAAATCCGAAGGCCTTTAAAGTCAGGAGTCTGAGGGAGCTCTGATACAACCTCACCTCCTCTCTGTTTAAGAGTCTTCTCACCAATATGAACTACAATCATCATTATTTCAGAATAACCATCCACAATTGAATAAAGTTGACCTACCAGCCTTCACTACCCTCATTCATCCTTCCATGAAACCTTCTCTAGATGACCTAGGCTCGGTATTGGTTTACTACAGCTGCCATCACAAATAATATAAACCAGGGGCTTAAAACTACAGAAATGTATTGTTTCACAATTCTGGAGCCTAGAAGTCTCAGATCAGTTAGGAGGATCAAGTTCCCTAAGAGGCTCTGTCTAGAATTCTTCTGTGCCTGTTCCTAACTCCTACAAGCAATCATCAATCCTTGGCATTCTTGGGCTTACAACTATATTACACCAGCATCTGCCTCAGGCCCCAGATAGCATTTTTGTTTGTTTGTTTGTTTTTTAATTTTTATTTTTTGTTGTGAAAATTCTGTACAGAGGGGTTACAATTAGATGGGCAGGATAATGAGTACATTTCTTATCAAGCATTGTAGCCTCCTCCTTTGTTTCCCCTTCCCATCCCTTCCCAGCCTCCCCCTGCCCCCCCACTCAGATAGCATTTATATCTATCTGTTCTCTGCTTCTACCTGTGTCTTGGTCTTCATGACGCACTTTCTAACCTCACTGAGTTGAGACTTATACTAATGCCTTTATCTTAACTTGATTATATCTCCAGAGGTCCTATTTCCAAATGAAATACATTCATAAGCACTGAAGGTTACACTTTCTACCTGTCTTTTGGAGGTACACAATTCAGTCCTTACTAGGACAGAATTACCAAATCTATTTTTTTTTGTAGGAAGCAACTAAGGTTCAGAGAAACTAAGGGATCTGTGTCATATCCTTGTGATAGAGCAATTGTCATCGCAGCTCCAATTTGTTCATGCCTCTCTGGGCCAATCTTTTGAAAATGTCTTTCCAGGTTATCTTTGAGTTTGGCCACCTGCTTTACTTCAATCAGCAGGATAGAGCATATGGGCTAAAAGGAGAGGGTAGAAAGGCATTTGTGCATAGAGCTTGCCATTCTTTCATATTCCGAACCTCAGTGCCACCATGCTGGATGACAAGCAACTGTACAGAAGAAGACATCAATTCATCTCTAGGTCACCATGACACATCAACCAGCACTAGCCAAACCTCCAGATGACCACAAATGCCTGTGCTGTTTCCACCAGTATCAAGTAGTTTCAACCCAAATCATTAGAACCCGTAGCTGACAGATGAGAAATCATCTGTAAATGTTTTTGTTTGAAGTCACAGGATTGGCTGGAGGTGGGGGAGGGCAATCAGACAGAGAAAACTGATAAGGTCACACAAACACGAAATGGCAGAATGGGAACTCAAATTCACTCTGCAACTTGCTTAGATCACAGAGCCCTGGATCAATGGAATCATAGTGTGTAATGTTCCTGCATACCATGACATGAACTCCTTCATCACTGAGTCAACATACAAAACTGGAATTTCATTAAATTAAATATTATGTTTTCTCTCCCTGCCATCCTTTTTCCACATTCTCATCGTTCTCAACCCTCCTCTTTACTTTTCCTTTTCCTTCTCCCCTCTCTCCTTCCACCCCTTCCTCCTTCTCTCTACTTCCTTCTATCCCTCTTTCTCTTTTTCTCTCCCTTTTTCTCTTCCTCACCTCTCTCTGTCCTTCCTCCTTGGAGGCATGTCTATCCTTGAACTTTAAAAGAAAGTCAGGGCTTGGACTGTAATTGTTTTCTTTTCTGACTTTAATGAGATAGTGTTCATGCAGAATTTGACCCCACCAAATAAAAGGAGGTAATATAGAAGCAGAGTTATTGGAAAAACAAAAAACCCTGTTGCCTTTCTATGATGTGGCATTTACTTGCCTTATTTTGTCCTGGGGTGGATGGAAGTTTTAGTCTTTGCCCCTTGCCCCCTGTGATAGCAAAGAGGCCACTCTAAGAGTTTCAACAGATTCCTTTTCTTCCCCTCTCCTAGGAGTAGAATGCTACCTCTTGAAAAGATGCAAAGCTACAATAAAGGAAATCTTGAGAGTTAAAGGTATGGATATTGTTAAGATAGGCTGACCTAATTGTGGCATGGCAGAAGGAGGCAGCAACTAAGGAAAAGAATATACAACTGTATCCATGAACTTTTATTATCATCAAGTGCAGCATCCCGAAATTAGCAGATAAAGCAGCTGTTTATTATTTCTCATGAGCCTATGGTTTGGCTAGGAGGTTCTACAAATCTTGATCAGACTTGGCTGATCTTGGCAAAGCTTTCTCAGTCAGCCACTGTCAGCTGCCAGGTTGGCTGTGAGCTAGTGAATGGGCAGGGTACTTTCAGCGGGGATGGTTTGGCTTTATTCCACTTATTTCTCATACCACGTTAGCAGCCTAGCTCAGGCCTTCTTTTCTTTTCTTTAGTAAATGCTAAAACTTTATTTAGAAATTATTATTATTACAATCTATAATGATTTAGCGTGAAGAGGAGTGACAATGAATGGGTAATGGCATCCTCCAATCGTTCCTTTCTACTATGTGAAAGTGAACGGATAGTATATTACATCTCTCCAGCATCTAGGAATGCCAGGATTATACTTTTTATGTTCTTTCTTTAAGAAAATAAGTACATTCAAAATACAGAATTATTTATACAAAGAGAAGGTTAATGTAGAATGAGAAATAAGTCACCACAAACTATGTCTGAAATAGTTGTCAGAATCCACAAATAGTTTAAAATATAGAAAATCAAATGGAACATTTACTGACTCTCTGAAACTTGCATAAACATTTCAACAGATTGACTACTGGATCCTAAAAATTCTATGCTTCCATCAGAAAGAATGACATCGCCTCATTTGTAAGGAAATGGAAAGACTTGGGAAAAATCATACCAAGTGAAGTAAGCCACCCAAAGAAACACAGATCCCATGGTTTCCCTCATTTGTATTAATTAGTATATGTCTAGGTAGTCCTAGCAGATGAGCAGAATAGCTTAATAGCTATGTACATATAACCATATAAGATGATGTTAAGTGAAATGAACACCAAGATATGGAAACAAGAGATTTTTCTTTGTTGTTGTTTTTAATGTAATATGTGATTTGTTTTTTCTTTGTTGTTGTTTTTAATGTAATATGTGATTTGTTTTTTCTTTTGTGTTTTTCCCCCTATGGCTTATCCCCTGCTGTCACTGTATTTAATTTTGGTACCCTGGGTATTGTATATATGTTTATCTGAATTAGGAAAGAAAGGGGGACAACAAAATGGTGAAACAAAGACAAAGAGCAAACCACTGCAACAGCGATACTCACAAGAAATATATCAGAAATGAACTGTACAACTTGGAGATGGGGATTGGGAGGGAGGGAAAGCGGGAGAAAAATGGCAGAGGAGGAGCAAGTTTGACAACAAATGTACTCACTACCTTATGAATGTAACTGTAACCCCTCTGTATATCACCTTGACAAGAAAATTAAATTGAATAAATAAAAATTCAAAATTTGCTTCTATTCCATTTCTTTTTGTATTATTACAAATGTGATATAAAGAGGGGTTACAGTTATATAAGTCAACGTAAGAGTTCATTTTTTGGTACAATGCCACCCCTTCCCTTGCTCTTTCCCATTTTCAGACCATCTCTTGATAGTTGCAAGGATCTGAGAGAGAGTAAAAAATCTACATGAACTTCTTTTGGAGAGTTCTTTTCTTAAAGAAGAGACCTATGATCTCATTAGCCAAGTATATCTCATGACATTGACCAGAATTAGTGTGAAAGGTCACTAACTAAAGCTGTGGATTAGTGGAGGAATGAAAATTGGTGTCTAATGATGCCTTCAGTTTACAATAACAAGTCAATGTCCATGAAGCTGGACAGAGAAATGGATTATGGGAAGGAAGAATAGCCAATGCTTAGCGTAAGAGGAATTAGGGTATTTAAGGAACTCAGCAGAGTGTGATAGCAAAAATCAAAGCATATTCTTGCAGAAGTGACTGAATAAGTATTTGGGCTTCAGGTAAACACCACGCTGCATACTTACAGACAGGCTAGCCCAGCATTTCCCTGCCCTCCAATTGCCTACCAGCAACTATTCCTGTACTGATGAAGAGGATATAGGAGAAACTCCTAGTGACAGGAGTACAGACCCAGTGGGTGCTAAGGAGTTCCAGCATGTATTCTTGGAGCAGAAAATTGTTTTGAATGGAAAGACAGCTGAACATTTCCATGACTTCTATGGCCTTACGACCACTAACATCTTGCCTATGAGTATGTTATGATTTCCAGTTCTCAAATTATAGAATAAGATACACCATTCTATGAAAAAACCCAGAAAATCATCCAAGAATATATAAAATGGAAAAACGATGGTGTGGTTTCTATCCCATTCCCAGCCAGCCAATAACTATTGCCTTCAAATAGTCTTTTTCCTACACATACATTGTGTCCTTTGCACATTATGAACCAGAACTTAGGAAACGATGCCAACATTCTAGGCATCACATTCTGATAATCCAGGAAAATCACCCATAAGTTCAAGCCCCAGGATTGGGACAGAAAGACAGAGTAATTTCAAATTCCAATGCTTCCTTTTGTTTAATAAGAAAAAAATGATATGCTAGTTCATAAATCTTTAAGATCTAAGCTTTTAGATTCAATCGCCTACTTACCATCCAACCACCAATGAAAATCAACATAACTCAGGACCATCTCAAAAAGGAATATGACTGAATCAAAACTAATTTTCCTTTACAGGGGAATTAGCACTACTTAATTACTCAAGCAGTACTCTTCTCACTTACATTCAATCTTCAAGTCAAGTTCATTCTGCCCCCCAAATATATTTAGAATCTCTCTGTGCCTCTTCATCTTCAGAATCTCCACCCAAGTGCAAAGCTGTCATCACATTGTATTGCATCAACAGCCCCTAGACTGGTATCCTGGCCTCTGGCCTTGGGTCCCAAACTCCAACACACTTTTTAGGTGGCAGTTACAAGTTCACTAAATCCCAAAGAAGAGATATACACTCACAGGATCTCACTGATGGAGTATCAAGAAATTGGTGGTTATATTTTTTTTCAAAAACCACCATACTCCTCCTATTGATATTGCTATTACTATCAATTGTTTCCTTTTGGCATTCATACTGCTTCTAGTCACTGGTCTTGACAAAAGAATTTTAATAAAGAAAATGCCCCTTAACTTCACGCTCCACAGAGTTAATTTTAACATGGGTTTTCTACAAAAAATAAAAGGGAAATCCTAAATTTAGATTGAAGGTGATTAATCCTGTCCAATTCTACATCTCTTCATTTTTAGCTCTAGTTCTTTTGAGGCACTTAGTAGGCAGAAGGCTTTCAGCAAATTATTTAACCTCCTTGGGCTGTAAGTTTCTTCATTCTCAAAAGAGTTGGCTGAAATATGAGGCACTTAGCCATGAGATACAAGAAGAGCAATCATACACCACAGTAGTCACTATCAATTACATTTGTTTGGGGGTCTGTTTCTATCTCCACATTTTATGGAACATGATATAAGCCTACTAAGAATTTGAGCTGTCTTGTCATCCCTTCTCCTCATTATTCCTAAATTATTTGAACAAACTTTAGATGCCATAATTGTTTCATTGCCAATTCTCTACTAGCTGCATTTCTTTTTGTTGACCCTGTCAGTTTGTTCCCATTCCAGTTTTATAATAATGTTCCTATTTGATTTGGCCTTATTATTATTCTTATTCTTTCCAAGTCTTCTTTTCTTTCTAACTGATTCAATTTTGTCTTCAGTTGTCTCATTCAAATGAGGCTTCTTCTATACCATTTGTTAGCCTACATTATAATAAAAAGCAATTTCTCTTTTTTGAATTTTCTTTTGCTCATATTAAAATTAAAA
This sequence comes from Dipodomys ordii, assembly GCF_000151885.1. Classification (NCBI taxonomy): domain Eukaryota; kingdom Metazoa; phylum Chordata; class Mammalia; order Rodentia; family Heteromyidae; genus Dipodomys; species Dipodomys ordii. The sequence continues at coordinate 5,789,683 of NW_012267229.1, read as the reverse complement.
TGCATGCTGAGATAGAAAACTACAGTCCTTTTATATATTAAGACTTCAGTTAAGCTGAGGTTGAGGACAAAAGTAATGCATTCTTTAAAACTATTAAAAGTTTTCATTGTGATCATTTGTTTGTAGAGAAAAGGAATTTATTGTATATTACCAAACCTCTTTTTCTAAATCATGATAAGTGAATGAATATAATAAAAGAAGGTTATTATAAAGAAATTTAGTATTTTTAATAAAACAAATCACTATCAGATATTAACAACTCAGGATTGAAATGTGCATTTTTCTAACTTTTTATTTCAATATAACATATGCATAAGGGAGTACACAAACTGTAAGTGTAGAGTTTTGGTAACTTTCCACAGTGTTAAGAAACCAGGTAACTAGCCAAAGTGTTGAGTTTTAGTCTTATTGAAGAATTCTTAAACTGGACTCTGGAAAACCACTGTATACTTACCTTATAGTGTAATTGACTTTATTAGACATGAGGATGGTTTTCCAACTAAATTATGAATTCTTAATTTTTTGACAATAGGACCATAGTTTAAACCATTTTAGTACCACAGAGCTAACTAAATACTATGAAATGAAAACATATTCAATAAATAAATATGCCAATCTCTTCATGCTTCTATTTTCTTTTTACATTCAATATTACTGACCTTCTTTCTTCTTTAGAATTCCAACTTCATTGATGAAATACTTGAGTTTCTTAGCTCTCTTCTGGCAATATTTCTCTCTCCCTTTCACCCTGTCATTCCCAAGACTTTATTTTTTGGTGGTGATAGTACTCAGGTTTGAACTCAGGGCCACATCTCTAGCCCTTCCCAGGGCTTTATATAATGCCTACACACTGCAGACTTTCAAATATAAAGTGTACTATTGTCAATCAGTTCCACTGTTTGCCCAATTTATGTTCTACCATTAAAAAAAGAATTTCCCATCAAGAAACAGAATTTATTTCCCTGTCCACTGAATCTGGTCTAGTTTTGTAACTTTCTATGGTCAAAGACTAGAAAAGTGATATGATATCAATTGTGAGTACAAGATTTTGCTTACTCTTAGAGCCCTCTCCCATATGAACAAGCAATGCAGCACACTGAAGACTGAAATCCCACCTAGGCCATTACATCAACCAACTCCTAGAAGCCAGTCCTCTAGGCCACTAAATAAACTGGCCTCTGAAGGGTAAGGGAACCCACAACAGACCAAATGAGATCACCATACTAACCTAGCCTCAACAATGAGCCTGCAATATTACAAGGTCACATATACTTACTATTTTAAGCCACTAACTTTTGTGTGGCTTGCAATAGAAAAATAGCTAGATATAGCGAGATACATCATTTTAGACTTAAATTTAGACATGCATTCAATACCAACATGACATCTCCATCCAGATTAATCAAAACCATAAAACAATATTCTTTAACCAATTGGTTTTTACTCCATGTCCCAAACCTCCCATTATTCTCTTCTCAGATTCCATCTTAAAGATCATCTTTTTTTTTTTTTTGTCAGTTGTGGGGCTTGAACTCTGGGCCAGGATGTTGTACCTGGCTCACATGGCTCTTCAGCTCAAGGTAAGGACTCTACCACTTGAGCCACAGCACCATTTCCTAAAGATCATCTTAGAGATTCCTCCATGTTACATTTTAGTCCATTAAAATTTTAGTTTGAACCTGGTGCTGGTGGCTTACACCTATAATCCTAGCTACTCAGGAGGGTGAGATCTGAGGATCATGGTTCAAAGCCAGCCTGGGCAAGAAAGTTTGTGAGACCCTTATCTCCAATTAACCACCAGAAAACTGGAAGTGATGCTGTGGTTCAAGTAGTAGAGTGCTGGCCCTGAGCTGAAGAGCTCAGAGACAGCACCCAGGCCCAGAGTTCAAGCCCTATGACCCACCAAAAAAATAAAAAAATAAAATTAGTTTGAGACCCTTAAAACTTTTCAAAAACTTTTCATTGCATTTAGACTCAAATCCAAATTCCATTATAGTTGATAAGATTTTCTCAATTACCTAATCCCTGCCACTCTCTCCAGTCTTCCCTCATGCTATCCTCCAACCACAGAGATATTCTCACTTCCCCAAGCTCCTCCCATCTAAAGACTTTGTTCTTGCCATTTCATCTTCTACAAAGTCTCTTCCCTTACTCCTTGTGTCTTGATTAATAAGATTATTTGTATCTTTCATGTCTCATGTAAAAGATCATCATCTCTTAAATGTCTTTTCTATGTTGCTCTAACTAGCTTTCCTGCTCCACCAGATCTCATTCTGTTCAATTCATTGGAAGTATTTTAACTGATGATTCTTGGCATATTTGTTTAACAATTTTTACTTTTCGTGCCTGCTTTCTCCATACTACCAGCAGTTCCAGGAAAACACAAAATTGTGTCTATTTTGTATGGTCAGTGCTTAGTACAATTTTGACCCACAGCAGGACTCACTAACCACTAATGAAATAAATAAATGAACTTAATGTGATCCTTCTAATAGAACTATTAAGCAGATTTTTACCATTCCCATCTTATCTATGAAGAGGGCAATTTTTTTTTAATATCACTCATGTTCAGAGCAGGTAGAAAACATGAAAGTATACACAGTGATCAAGGCAGTTAATTAGAGAAAATGTGGATAATAGAACATTATATTTCCCAATCCAGTCCTAATCCTCAATTTCTTACATTCAATGCCTTAAGAAACATGCAATTGTGGAGAGGATATTGTAATGGGAGATGAAAAATATAATGTCTACTTGATATGAGGTGTTTCCTACCTTTCTTGCTGCTTCTGCTACTGATCCCAGAGCGACATCCTCACACAGATAAATCCACAAGCAAGAAGGAAGGAACCGAGAAACAGACAATGGTCTTAACTTATTCTTTCTCTTAGCAGAGAAGAAATGGTTTCCAGAATTCTCCAAACAATTTCTACTTACACCTCATTGGCCAGAACTTGATCTCACTCCCACTACTAGACAAGTGGTTTGTTTGACCATATCTGGCCTACATTCATCACTATTTATGTTCACCAAGGCAAGGGCCCACTGATACACAAGTGCATCAACATCCTGAATTGATAGACGTCTCTCATGGCAACTTCATTACTTTTGTGTTTCTTTTATTTCACTTTATCATAGAAAGTAGAGATACCCTGGGTTAGGTCAATGAACTAAGAAGTTTAGAGTTCAATCTGATGGCATCAAGTTTCAACAAAATTACAATCTACTTTCCCTAGAAAGGTATGAATGGAAGACTTATATAGAAGGACTCGTTGGTGGTATGTGTGCATGTGTGTGTGTGTGCGTGTGCATGTGTGCATGTGTGTGTACGTATGTGAGAGAGAGAGCGTTCTTATGACAAACAAAAACTTTCCTGATAAAATAAAATCATCTGGGCTGGGAAGGTGGCTCAGTGGTAGAGCGCTTGCCTTGCATGCTCGAGGCCCTGGGTTTGATTCCTCAGCACCACATAAGCAAAAAAAGAAAAAAGCCGGAAGTGGTGCTCTGGCTCAAGTGGTAGAGCGCTAGCCTTGAGCTGAAGAGCTGAGGGACAGTGCCCAGGACCAGAGTTCAGGCCCCATGACTGGACCAAAAAAAAACTAAATAAATAAAATAAAATCATCTATGTGACACTTAATAAACAACCTAAATACATAATTCCTTGTACATGTTAACTTTCCAAACTGTATAATATGATGTAGCATCATTTCTTTCCAAGGAAAGAAGTTAGTCCACCTAAGAAGGAAGTGAAATAGTCAGGATCTCATTAAATTGTTGTTCCAGGACAGCCAGGGACTCTAGTTGACCATCAGGGGATTTATAATCCTTTAGCTCAACTTCTCTGAGGCTATGGGAGGACTATACATTTCCAACCTATAAAGTAAGCATCTGTGTGATTTTGTTTGCACACTTAAACATTAGAGGGGATATGTATGGGGTGTTCTTGGTACAAGTGTTTTTCTGATTGTTTTTCCTTTTCCCCTAAACTGGCAATGGTGGAATTCCAGGCTGGAGTCACCAAGAGTGAAAATCATTAGTAACTATGCAGAAGAAATGTTCATTTATCTACATTGGGTAAGTACCAAGTAGGATAAAAAGCTTTTATTATTATATGCCATTATGAACATGAAAGTATTTGTTACTGTAGTCTAACCTGGTCTACACTGACGGATATAAAAAAAACATTCAAATCTGGACCATATGATGCCAATGGAAACAATGAGCTCTGCTTCTCTTATTTCCATGAATATATTTTAAAGTATTATGTGTACAGATAAATATGAGGATTAAATTAGATAAGTATGAAGATTTAAATTTTATATAGCCAATCCTATGGATGGTTTCCTGTTGACACAAGTACAGAAAAAGACATAATTCCATGCTATGTGATATCTATTTAAACTCTGCTGTGAGCTTTAGACAGTTTTTAGCTTGGCTCAATTGAAAAAAATATTTAAGATTTTCTTTCCTGTCTTTCTCAATAAAAACCAATAAGTCACTGAGATTAACCTGCAGGTTACTGGGTTAATTATATTACACTTGAATTTTAACCACAGGGATCTGAAGACAACTTGTACTTTGAGAAGGGAAGGAAAAGGGATGAAAATAAAGCAAATAAAATAAAAAACACAGAGAAATAAAGATAGAGAAAGCTATAGATGGAGGAGAGAGATTTAAAGAGAGGTAGGGAGAAAGGCTGGCTCTAGAAAAAAGGAGACAAATCTAAGTCCAATAGAAAAAGAAAAAAATTTAATTTTGAAAGAGTTAACTAAGATGTTTGCTTTCTTTCTCTGTATTAGGTGCTTTGAATAAAAATATATTTTTAAATATTGTACTGTGTTTACAGTTTATCTTAGGAGTTACTAATAGTAAGAGCAAGGTAATTAGTGCAAAAGACCTAAGTTTGGCAGGGGTTTTGTTGTGTTTGTTTTTAATCTCAGCGCCTACATTTCTAGCTATGACTTTGACAGTCGGCTTACTTTCCTGAGTAATAACTTAATTAAAATTTAAATCATAAAATTTATCACATAAAGTAAAGAGGACATGAGACTATAAGATACAATAAAGAATCTAGGAGAGAAACAGACACCAAGTAGAGGTCAATAAATGTTTCCTTTCCTCTTTTATCTTTGTCACAACTGTCTCTTCTTAATTTGACCAGTCTTTTTCTTTTTCCATGAAGCTTCTTGAAAGGAAATTGCCTAAGAACAAACTTTCATTCTGATTCTGCTGAGTACTGAAATACTAGATGAAGCAGTTCTCCTTCCTTATTTATTTTATCTTTACAATAATTCCATATGAGTCTCCGTCCCCAGCTCCCAACCCCACTTTACAGAGGAAGCAGAAGTTTAGGAGGGTTTCTAACCCTTTTGGTTTCTTGGAAAGTCTTTTAGCAATCTATTACATACCTCCCCCACACTCTGAATGATGACAGCCACCCTCTATCTGGCCTGATTCAGCACTTTGGATGTTAACTCACCCATTCTGCCTATGTGAGTTGGTTACAGCCGAGCCCATTTGAGCAACTGCATTCACCTGGGCTTTGACACTCTCTTTAGTCTATAACCAAAGAGCAATAGATGAGAAGCAGAGAACAGAGGATTCTCTGGCCCTTTATTGAATAAAATGGCTGACTGTAGACCAGATAACTAACCCTTCCAGACCCTGATGCCAGGAATTTTCTTTTGTCCAATGCCTTAAACTCCTGAGTCCTGGAATAGAGAAACAAGGAAGCCCATAATTCTGGCAGAAAGGCTACCTCTAACTCCCATGACAGAGCCTACCAAGGCACATAAGCATTTCTGACCCCTTACACATTCAAAGGAAGGGAAACTGAGATGCACAATTTACCATAGCTTGAGATTATTGAAATTGCTTAGCTCAGCACCAGACTAAAATATGGTCCATATGCCAGCAGCATCAGCATCACTGGAGAGTTTATTAGGAATATGAACTCTTGGATTCCACCCAAAGCCTATTATATCAGAATGTCAAGTGCTTCAGCAAGAATCACTGCTGGGTCACATCACTGGAAAGAATCTGTATTTTACTACATAAAATGAATAAATGCTTCAAGCCTGAGCATATCTTGTTGGGCCTCTGACCTCCTGCCCAAATATAGAGAATCATTGGTCTAAAGATGTATAAACAATAATAAAAGGTTTCTTACAAGTCGTTATGTCTAAAACGAACTTTACAACTTTGGTGCGGGGAGGGGGTGGGAGGATTGGAGGGGGGAGGGAGGATGGGAAGGGATGGGAAGGGGAAACAAAGGAGGAGGCTACAATGCTTGATAAGAAATGTACTCATTATCTTGCCCATGTAATTGTAACCCTTCTGTACAGTATTTTCACAATAAAAAATAATAATAAAAGGTTTTAGAGAAAGTTATGTAAAAAGGGAAAGCCACTACTACCCCTTTCTTCTCAATACTTTTTCAATTTAATTGGAATCTTAGGCAAGAAAATAATATAAAGATTCTCCTAGGTCTTAGGAATACTTTGGAAGCATTTACAAGTCATAGAATGGGAGGTAACAGGGTTTCCAAGACTTAGGAAGAAGGTGGCAATGAAATAGAACCTAAAGTGAACAGAGTAGCCTAGAACCAGCAGAAACCTCGAGGCTTTGGACAAGATGAGAGAAGAAACAGCATAGGTCATTTGTTGGGTGAACAGAAGCTTTGAATCTTGGCCAGATGGAAGTGTTGGGGCAGAGGGCTAAGGCAAAGAAGTCTAGAAAGGACATGTGACCGTTTAGATAGAAGATTCAGAATTCCTGGCTGAGAAGCTATCAGAAAAATGAAAAATCTCCAAGAATTATGAATAAGATAGCAGAATGGTCTTGGAAGAGTAAATCCTGATTGAGAACTGTGAGTGGAGAGTAGAATATAACATACTGGAATACAACATAATAGAAACCTTCAAAAAGTACATGTAAGTGACAGGGGAATGTATGCAAATATTATAATGCCAAAGCCTGAGCCCTTAGTATTGAGAAGATAAAGCAAAGCCAGCAAAGGAGAAAAATAGTAAGATGTTTCTCAGTGTGCTAGTTTGGGACACCATGTGAGATTATTAGTTATGAAGGTAAGAGGAGAAGCAAACTCTTTCAATGGAATGAGTGAATTCAGGTTGAGATGCCTTTGATCCATTCACAAAAGAGTGTCTAGAAAGATAATAAGACCATGATGTAGAAGCTCAGGAGGCTAAATGAACTGGAAATATGAAACAATGTGGTATGCATATATATGTTTATATATACACACATATATATGCATACACATAAATACACATGAGTGTAATATATGTGTGTGTAAGTATGCAGATGTGTACATATGTCTATAATGCTCATTAAACTTAAAGGCTGAATAAGATATTTTGAAATCAATATATGAACCAGTTGTGGTAACACATGTATAGTTGTAGCCATATGGCAGAAGATCTCAAGATCAAGGCTAGCCTAGGTTTTATAAAAGGTAATAAAATTCTCTGTCAAGGGCAAAATAAAAATGAAAGGCCTGGGAGCATAGATTACTTGCCTAGCATGTGGATGATCTTGGGTTCAATCCCTACTACAATGGAAAGAAGGAAGGAAGGAAGGAAGGAAAGAAGGAATGAAGGAAGGAAGGAAGGAAGAAAAGAGAATAAAAGAGTAAATAACATACAAGACATTGAATCTCTTTATGTGTCACAATCAAAATGGAGATCTGGAAGAGCAATTAGAATTATAGGTTATGTGATATGGGATTTAGAATAGAGACTTTCAGCATTCCAACTCTACCACTATCTATGTCATTTAAGATCTTAATGTATTAAGTCATAATTAAACAAGCAATTACTATTGTATGTAACTTAAAGAGTTGTTACTGTAATAAAATGAGATCTGTGAGTGACAGTGCTTCGCAGCTTGTTCAATGTCATACAAATGTAAACTTACGTTCCCTTTCTTTGGCTTGGAGAACACAGCATTCATGGGACAGTTTCCATGGGCATATGGTGCTCCCAGGGGGACTTGTGTGGGACATAGGGAAATGTCCAGCTCAACCTGCTGGGAACTACTTTTTTCCTACTTAAACCCATCTGCTATGGAAAATGAGGAGCCAGAAGAAAGGAAGAGACAGAGGTGAGGTACCTGATAAAGAAAGCTTTCCAAAATGAAAGAAGTATTAACTAGTAGGTATTAGTAACTCTTTTCACCTCTCAAGATAGGTCCTTGTCTCATACATTGTCCTGCATGAAACAACCTTGGTATTTAGGCCTAGAGCCTTCAAGCCTTTGCAAGATCCTACCACTAATCACTATGGAGTGATTGGGGTAGGGTCTGAAGCAAGGACAGAGAGAACATATAAAGAGAAGATTGCAAACAAACCATGTGAAAAATAGACCAAGGAATCAAAACAATGGGTCTATCAAGTCATATATTCTTTTCCTGTCTTATGCCCTCACAGAGTTTTCACACACTGTAAGAGGGTCTCAGGCAAAGAAGAACTTTGGAAAAAGTGCTTCTATGCACTTTTGTTCTATGCTCCTCCCAAGCTGGCTTTGAAAATATAATATGGTATTATTATTCCTTCTGAAGTTGTGATCATTGAATCCTGAACTTTCCAGAACACAAGCTTGAGCTATTGCAAACTGGAATATGTGGGGTCATGACATACCAGAAAAAGCTTGCAGAGACTGATCAGAGCATAAAAATCCACCCAGAAAATCAAGCCATTTTCTCCTTACTCATCAAATGAGTTTTGAAGCATTATTCTACCTATAGCTTCTTTGGAGAAATAACTCATGAGCTCTTGAATTATTTTGAGCTCATTTTCTATCACCTTGCTTTTTTGTAAGCTTCAGGCCCAGGCCTTTGTAAACACTGAGAAAGCTAAGACTGCTAGATCCCTACAGGCAAGGATGACTATGGGTTTTTAAGTTTGTTTTTGTTTTATTTTAATAAAACTATGTGAATACCCTAGGGGGAAAATTTCATTATCATATTCAAAATATATTAATAGCTACTGGTCATAGGAAGCAGATTTCTATTTCCTCACTGAATCTCAAATTAGACTGTTAGATTTCTCAAAGCATAAAAACACTCCAATGGCATCGTTTTCAAGACTGTCACCGGGCTATGGAACATGCTCACTCCATCTTGCGGGGCCTGGGGCATTTTCTGTGAATCCTTGAATCAGTCTGACTCTCTGCTCTTATCTGTAGTTTTGAAAGATGTCAGTGTGAGGCGTCAGCTTTTGAAAATTCGGAAGACCTCGCTGGTTCTCCCTTGTGGCTGCCACACAGCTTTTGCCTGCAGGATGAGGCACCATCGCTGACGTAGTTACATTTTTTTTTTAAATCTGGAAAATCCCCCGCCTCCTCTATTATTTTACAAAACTTTCACTCCGTAGTTTGAGAGTGATACATGTCTTTATTTCTCCCCATTACAGGGCTGTTTGCTTTTTCCTCTTCAAACTCCTTCATGCTGCCTTTTTATTTCTCTTTTTCTTTTTTGGTCATATTTTGGAGGAAAAAAATCCCTAAGTATAAAAGATCATGCTGTTCTATTGCATTCACCACTCCCCCCACTCGATTCCAGCTTGCTTTCTAATGAAAATATGAATAATAATTGGCTGGGGGGGGGGTAACTGGCAATTAACTATCTAAGGACCATGCAGATTCTCCTCACTGTATAGGAATCTTAAATATTTAATGAAGGCTTAAGTAAACAAATTTCAGCAACATTATTTTGAGAAAACAGCTTTAATTTTTCTTAAAAAAGACCCAAACACGATTTGCTAATTATTATTGCAAACATTAATATTTCAAAATACCCTTTGGGTCAGGGAATCTTTTACGAAACAATACCTCTACTGATCCCAATTAAGAGTATCTTTCATTAAGTTCTTAGGGCTCCACCGGGCTTCCCTCCTCCTGCTCTCCTCCAACACTCCCCATTCCGCCCACCCCCACCCCAGTCAGACGCAAGCAGTTGATAGCTTTATGATTAATTAAGCTTTGGTTCTCAGGCCAAAGGAGATGTGTATGGGGGTGAGGGGGCTGTATTGGAGGGGGGGAGTGTTTGTACATTGTTGTTTACTTCCTGGACCCAGCTCTATATGGTTTCTTCCTAAAGGAGACAGATTTTTTTTTTTAATTTTCCATCGCCCAAAAGAGGCCATCAAGTTTTAAGATTGCGAGGCACGACTTCAAATCGCTTCCTCCGCGGAAAAGTACAAACAGTTCCTCCGACGAGGTGCCCCACCTCCCACGCGCTCCCCAGATCGCCCTCCCTCCCCGCGGAGAACCAGCCGACAGCCTCCCCAGCACCTGTGAATCATCCAGCCAGGCTGCACCGCCGCGGGACTATTTGCATACAGCCACCGCCACTGCCACGCGCCCTCCCTGGACGCCCCACACTCCGCAGCCAGGGAAGCCAGGATGATTGCTTTATGATCATTATTTCTAATCTCTCCTATCACCAGCACAAGAGGCGCTGCTCGCCCAGTGCCCGGATCTGCATCAGCCATGACTGGTACCCAGGGTTTTCATACAGAATAAATAAACCACCAGAATTTCATTTCTTCTCACCCAGTCATCCTTGAATTCAGAATCCTCTTCCTTGTCTCCGACGCCTGATTCCGGGACACCTGCCTCTGTGGACTAGTCCTACGAGAAATTCTGCACAAAACCCCCCAGGCCCCAACTCCAAGTTCAGCTGAAAGCAACGTCGTCTATTTTGTCCTAAACAAACAACTCTGAACTCCAAGCACTGAACCCCTGGCAAACCCAGGCTGGGCTGGTCTTTACCACCCTCCCTCCCCTCTTCTGTTTTCCCAAATCATGTCGTATCTGGCGGTGATAATTGCTCTGACGTACTTGAAAATAAAGACTGCGAGTCTGTCTTCCCAACTGATCATATTAATGCGAACTCCAAGCCCTGAATGATGCTTTGATTAAAAAAAAATCACTCACAAGAACAGCAACCTGCGTAGCCTGGACATACATGGAGCTGGTGAGTGTTGACAGGAATGACCCTTCACTTTGGACTCTCTTCTTTGGAAGAAAAACAGACAACACCAAAAACCCGCAGCTCAAATCTCTCCACACCCCCTTCCACTACTTTCCACTCCTTTGCCTTCCTCTCTCCTCTGTGACTCAACCCAAGACAGCTCAGAAGAGAAATGTATATGTATATATATATATATGTATGTATTAGATATTACCTGTTATATATGTATATGTGGGCATACACACATATATACCTGCATCTATGCATTTACACACACACACACAAAGCAAAGGCCATCAGGCAAACAGTCGTAAGAAAGCTGTTCACCCAAGACCCAGTTAAAATGGAGTCGTAAGAATCACCCCCATTCAGTGTTTATAAAAGACCAAAAAACAGAGGTTTGCAGTAAAGCGCACGGGGAGCTGAGTCAAGCGGCTCTGCAACCTCCCGGCTCCTCCCCTCCCACCCCCGCCCCCCTCCCCACCCAGTGTCCTCCCTCCTCCCTCCCCCAGCACACTTCCTCCCCGCCCCTCGAGGAAACGGCTATTAAAAGCTGCTGACGTCAAAAGGGACGGCCATCTTTGATGAGGGCAGAGCTCACGTTGCATTGAAGACAAACCTCGGGGAGGTCAGGCGCCGTCTTGCCTTCCCTCCCGGCTCCGAGGCTCCTCCACTCTTGCGATCTGCAGAGAGACCCAGCCAACATCACCCTCGGGAGAGAAGCAAGGTAAGGAACCCCCTCCCCACATCGTGGTTCTGGCTCTGGGTGGCCGCATACCCAGAAAGGGACCCCCCCTCCACAACACCCCCCAGCTGGCACATCAAGTGAGCTTGAGCGAATACAAGTCTCCGTGCACTTAGGGTGCGGTACTCCGTGTGTGCACGCCGGGTAGACACGCGCCTGGGGCTTTATAAAAGTGTTTGCAAGGTGATCTGCTGGGGGAGAGCGCCCAAGGGGAGACGTTGCAGATGGAAGCAGTGAGGAGGAAAAGCCAGGAGATGTGCGGAATAATAACTTACTCTTTTGAAACAGTAGTGGGACCCTCTCTCTCTCTCTCTCTCACTCTCTCTCTCTCTCCCTCCCTCCCTCCCTCCTCTTCCATCTTGCAGTGCAGTTTTCGGAGATGTTTAGGTTGTTGGGCTTTTATTATTATTATTAAACAGAAAGAAAATAAAAAGGAGAAACCTTCTTGTTGCTTTTACCCTTATTATTACTACGGCTGTCTTTAGGGCGCTATTAGCCAAGGAAGAATTAAGGAGAAGCCAGGGTGTGGGCGCTGGGGAGGCGACAGGATGAGCCAGGGAGTTCCCGCCCCGGGCTAGCTGGGCTGCGGCAGGCAGCGACAGCCGCCTCCATGCCCCCAAGGACTTGATTTATGCCGCCCGCTCTTCGTCATCTGCAGGCTGGCGGGAGCGGGGGGGGGGTGCGGGGTGGGAGGGCTCTGCGGAGGGCCGTGGGCTCGTCCCCCCTCCCCGCCCCCGGGTAGGGGGTGGGGGTGGGGGATGGAGGGAGACGGAGGCTGTCCGCACTCAGAACCCTGGACAGCGACACGCGGGAGCAAGTCGGTACGCTTGTCCTTTCAGCACCGCGGACAGCGGTTCTGCTGCCCTTCTGCCCTGCAACCTGCACCTGCCGCAGAGAATAATACCTTGCCCAAGGTGCTGGAAGCCACATTCTCTGTCTGAGACCCTGGGTTTTACAGAGACTGCTTGACAGAGTACGCAAAGTAGGTTACAAAAATAATAAATAAATCCTGTCCACAAAGACTTATTTAGAGATAATTGCCCGCTCCCTTTCTCACCTCCTGCATAGCTTCAAGAAGAAGGAGAAAAACCATTCTACTTGTGGAAATCTGGGTTGCCCTCTGCTCTTTATTTTAGGCAAGAAATGAACATTTAAAAAAATAAGTAGGAGTGTATTTTTCCAGCGTGATAGCAGGTTGTTGTTTGTTTTTGTTTTTGGCACAGAGTAAATTGTCTATAGACCTTCCATGGGCACGGATGAGGTGCATATCAAAATGCCAGCACTGTCTGTAGAAGTTACAGATCTCTCTGTTTCTACACGATTCAAAAAAATCTGGGATTTGATTAGGTCAGCTAAGCAGAGTCAACTTTAATGATGAATCCCTCTTCTTTCTGGGATGATATGCTTCTTACTTGTATAACTAGGCATGGACACATAGTCACAGCCACAGAAATCTACATCTGAGTAAGAATGCAGAATCAGTAGTGTCGTATGTACCTCTCTGGGTCATAGTTCTGGAGTTAGTGGAAGTATTTTCTATGGACCTTGGGTAGGAAATATTGAAAGCTTTTGATGTTTGACAACATTTAGACTGGTCTTCCCTCCAAAAGCGTCCTTCAGGGTAATGCGGGTAAAAGAACTAGTATAGGCTGAAACTGGATTCCGACCTGCAGATCTACTGCAGTTTCTGGTACAGCACTGCGGGATTTTGTGCAGGTGGTGATAAGTACGTTAACTATTTTCTTCTCCAAGACTTGGAGCCTCTGCGTGAGCAAAAAAAAATCTCTATAGGATTATATATCCCTTTTCTAACACACATTTTTAAAAATTACCATGAGATGACCAGAAGATTGTACTATTGGGGCACTGGTCAAACAACAGTTACAGCATCTTATGTGAGGATATTTAAAACATATTAAAGGAACTCTATTTGGATCCCCTCGAAGGACTCAAAATATAAGATCTTGAATTGTGCTTAATTAGTCATAGCTCCAGTTATCTATCTATTGGAGGTACTAAAATTCCTTGTTCACATACAAAGATGATTTAATTCCAAACTATTTATTTCCCAGTGTTTTTTAATGGATGACCATGGGTTTTGATGTACATATATGTTAATCTGTTATTATGCATAGATGTAACACTATTTAGGTGGAAATTTGAGTATGCAATTGCATGGAAGAAGTTTATAACTCTGCAGTCTTCAGGGGAAAAACATAAATGACTCTGCATTAATGATTGAAGAAAGCGGGGGGTAAGAAAATAGGGGCAGGAATCTTTTTAAATGCTTGAACTTCATGTCCAAATAGCTCTCCTCATAGTTGCATCAAATGAAAAGCCCAATGTATCGGAATTATGGGCTTGGACATCAGTAATTACTGCTAGTCTGGTTTCTAGTGGAAGACTGGGGGTGGGAAGTAGAGGACTGCAGTGAAGCTGGTAAAGGGCACAGAGCTGGGAGGCAGAGGCAGTGTGGATAACTATAGAGCAAATTCTCCAATAGCTTACTGAGAGGGAAAAAAACCATAATTGGAGCATGAATCTAATTCTTATGCCTTGACAAGCTTCAGGAAAAATAAAGGAAGTGATTGTTTTTTTTTCCATTTTAAGTTGTAATTTAAAAATTCCAGGGCGACGCAGTGCAGAGGCAGAAGTAAATGGATGTAAAGATGAACCATTCATGCAGACTCTCTCGTGGTACCTACCTGTTTGTTCCTTGGTCTTTCCTGCATGACCATCTCAATATTCAAAGTTATGATACAATTTTAAATCTTCATAGCCTCTCAGTAGTAACGTCTCACAATAACCCACAATTTTGTTTTTGCTTTGTTAAACATGCACTCATGTAATGAAAATTCCCCCTAATTACCTTTTGAAAAGGTATTCCTAAACTCTAAATGTTAACTGTGAAGGATGAGGGTTATCAACTGAATGATTGGCGTTTCTTCCAGTGATACCTATTAGCTGCGCAGTTGCTGGCCTTCAGCAGAGGATGTAGGTTTTGAGCATTCATAGAACTGAGATAAAGATTAAAAGAGGAGATGTGGAGAAAAACACACAAATCTGCCTTTCAGATAATGTATTATGAATAATGCTTTTTATATTCTGTGACTGGTTTGCCATTCTAGAAAGATAGGAGAATTCATGTTTGCAGCCTCAGTGCTGGATGCATTTCTGCAAAGTCATCCCTTGTCAGCAGGACTGGTCAATTGGTAAGCACCAGATATATAAGTGAACCACTCGAGGGCTATAAAGTTTCATGGTTACAAGGTCTTTTATCTTAGTAAGTTGAACAATCTGAATAGAACAATAAACAACAAAGCTTAATAAGTAATCACAGAATGACAATGTAATAAGGCAGTAAAAGAAAAATTACAAGGCCTATCTACTCAATTTTGAAGTGAATGTGACCACCAATAAAGAATATTTTTCCAAAAAAGGACAATATGAAACTAAAATGATCTTATTGGAGGTAGAACTTGAGCTGGCTTTTGATGATTTCAGAGAGGTTGAGAAAAATATGCTGATCAAAAGTTATATCACATATAAGCAAAACTTCAGGTTAGACTAACCCAGGCTATCCTTGCTCAGCAAATCTTGAAATGGTCTGGTTGTTTGAATGGGGTGGGGAGCTTGTGTGGAGAATTTGCTAAAATGGAGAGTTGGAGATTTTATGGAAGGCATGAAATGCCATGTCTGGAATTTGTTATAATATTCTCTAAAGTTTATGAGCAGAAACTGATATTAGAATATATAACAAGGTCCTTGTTAATATCCAGAAATTGGTATTTGCCTCCTGGATTTGTGGTCTTAGAAAAAAGGACATGTATTTGTATCATAGAGGATTATTTTTAAAAAATCAGTCTGTATTTAAACATATTTGAAGATCACTCTTCAGGATAATAGAAAGGTAAGCCATGTTCAGAATCTAATTTTGAGTTTCAATTTTCCATTATTGACTAGAACAAATTATTTGAGATGAGCACCTGCCAGAGAGATTAAAAAGCAGGTCAGGAATCAGATGAGAGGTCTCAGAAGGTACATTTTCCTAACAAACACAAAGCAGAACTCTCTCGTGCACCCTCTGAGTATTTTGCATAGTCAAGTACATTGACTGGATGAGTGAAAAAAGATGTCAGTTCTTCTGAGCATCCTGGCTGTTGACAGATACAACTAGTTCCCAATGACTAAAAATGGGGGAGGAGTACAAAGATGCTTTGTAAAGCTGAGGTAAAGTAAGGTGGGCAACATGTTAAGTTTCTATTGACCTTGCTAATTCTTGTTTGTTACCCTCCACTCAGGGCTAGTTTGAAGCCTGAACTATACATATTTCACTTTTAACCATCTGCTTACTGTAGCCTCTCAACAGAACTTCAAAATTCCAAGTGTTGACAGAACTATTGAAGCAAGATAGCCAATAATCTGATGTAGAGGGAAAAATGGCAGTTAACAGACAAGGATTGTGTGACTGTTTGAGTGTAGCTCTGAACTTTTTGAAAGGCCATCCTATTTTAATTAGCCTCAAAAACTAGCAGGAAAAAAATCATAGGATCTTATTTTTTGCTTCCATCCTGACTTCCTAAGGGAAATTTGAAGGTAGTTGCATTTGATGCTTTAAGATGAGGTTGGGCTGGTGGTCATTAATCTGAGCCCACAGGGCCTTCTTCATGTAAAAGGAAAGGAACACATGAGTCATAGCACTGAGGAAGAAGGTGTGGTGAGTGGAGAAAAAGTTCAGGAAAAATTAAATGAAAATAAATTTGTCTTATAAAAAGAGACTGCAGAGAGCCTCAATAACAATGTGAAATCCTCAAAATTGCTTTTGTTTCCTAACAATAATGCTTGTTTCTTTGCTTATGTAACTTTCTTCGCAAAAATCTCCTGTAACTTAATCAGTATAAAAATCCAGTTTCTGATGTGTAAACAGTGTAAACCATGAGTCGTGTGAGCAGATCTTTTTAGAATGACATGGATGCCCAAAGCAGTGTGTAATCAGAAAAAAAAATCCGCCATTCATTCTAAATATTTTAATGTATACTAGCTCACTGAATGCTTTTAACAACCTCATAGTTTAGTTGCTATTATTATTCCCATTTTGTAGATGAGGAAACTGAGGCAGAGCCATGACAAGTTCAGCAATTTGTCACAAAGCAGAGCCAGGACCTAAATGCAGTCAGTTTGGTTTCAGAGACTAAGCTACTAACTGTATACTATGCTACTTCTTGCATTATGCACATTTTTTTCTTAATGGTCAAATGAGGCATAGAGGAAGTATGCAATTGTTTATGATGCCCTTTCCTCTTTATCTGAATAGCAAAGCATGATGGTGAGGATGCTGCTGGCTGTGAGCATCCTCATAATCTCTCATTCTAGAAATAGAGTCTTTAAACAAGCTACAAGGCAGTCAAGTCCTCTTATGCTCAGTTTCCTCATCTGCAGACTGACAGAAGGAGACTGATGTTACTCAATATCTCTACTGTTCAGAAACTGATAAAATCCAGGCTGAAAATCTTCCAGTAATGTGTCTGTGTCTAATAACTGAAGGTCTCTGCGGACGCCTTCATAATGCTTCAATTACCAATCTACCCTCCCATGCTAAGATTAAGCTATCCCTTACTTCTTTCATGAACAATTTTCCTCTCTTGACTCCTCCCAAAATTGCATTGACATTGTCTTTCTCAAGCTTTTCTGGTCACACAAGAAACTCTGGCTTTTCCTTCAAAGCCCTATTCTAAATAATCACCGCTTTGAAACTTACTTATCCTTCCTCATCAGAGCTATGTCCTACAGACCTGCTTAAGACTATGTCCTATTACCTGGCTAAACATTGTATAATTATTTTTTCATCCAAATTGCCTGCTTTTGAATTTCTTTCTAGCTGTTCAGCATCTATGCCTGAGTTAAAGCAATTTATTTAACTGCTGTTCCTCATTCCTCTCTCTTTTTCTGCCACTTAAAAGAGAAAACAAATGCTGTCATAGAATATGTGAGCTGATAAGTATTTAAAAAATAACCCTCTGCAAGACCTGGATCATGTGACACCATCAGCCAGCTCAAAAACTAATCATACGGGGCTGGTGGGTATACTACAATGGAAAATGCTCGTTTTTAAGACCCTACGTTCAATCCCTAGCACAAGAGGCAGCAGTGGCAGGGGAGAGGGAGGGAAACTCATATCGCCCAGAATTATATAAGATTATTATAACTGATTGCAGATTTCAGTATCTTTCCAGCAATGTAAAGTGTTCTGTAACAGAAGAGACCTTAATTGATTCTCTTATTGCTGACTCACAAGCATTAACCTCAGCAGCTATTACCTGATTGCTAAGAGGAAAATCAGTATCCCCAAAAAGAGATGCAGAAAAATCCTGTTTAAGGATTAGTATTTCCTTTTAAGTGTTTAACAGTCATTTTCATTGTAGAGAAGCTCAAAGTGAATTATGATGCTCAGGCTTGATAGTGAATGCCAGCTGTATGAGCTTATGGTTTGCTCTTTGGTCATAAAAAATGTATGGGCTCCTTTTGTTGTTATTGTTGTGACTGGCCTAACGTTTATATCATGCCAAAATGTCGAATTCTCATGTCTTAAATGAAGACCACTTGTCTGCTCAGCACATTGGCTTCTGTTTGTAATCATAGCTACTTAGAAGGTAGATATCAGAAGGATCAAGGTTTAGGACTAAGATTCATAACACCCCTTCTCCACCAATTAAAAACTAAGCATGTTGGCATATACATGTTATCCTAGTTATGTAGGAAGTCTGAATAGGGGGATTGTGGTCCAGTCTGGCCTGAATCTAAATGGAAGACCCTATCTCAAGAAATATCCAGAGCAAAAAGGGCTGATGGCATGGCTCAAATGGTAGTGGACCTACCTAGCAAGCACAAAGTCCTAAATTAAAAGGGAAAGGAAAGTAGTAAAATAGGCTCTTTATGGAGGGAGCCCCAAAAGATTCCAGGTGGTCCATTTTTATACTTCCAAGAGCAAGGTATTTTCCTCTAAAGTGATAAGTTCTACAAAATGACCACTTGGTCTCAACTTTCTCATTCCTTGCTTTATTCAAATGACACTAGTTACAGATTTTAAAGACTTTTTTTTTCTGAGCCTTGGCAGATAGTTTTCTAAGCCTGCAGGTTTGAATTCGTGGTTTCTGTCCCTTACAGGTAACAACTTGGAAGAAAATGATAGCCTCTTAGGTGCCCCCCTGAGGCCAGAGGTCATCCCTGCATTCCTGCCTTGTTTGTATTTAGAGAATTCTCAGTTGAGCTTTAAGAACTCAGGCTGCAACCTAATCAGAGTTGCCCTTTCCATAGAGTCTCAGGCTAAGTTGTAGAGCTTCTTTCTTTAAAAAAAATATTTTCTTCTTTGATCTCCTTTAGGGTCACCCTTTGTCTAGCTTCAAGGAATAATGACTGAAAAATTGCAAAACAGCAGAAATTTTTAAAAATTTTCCTGCAGTGAGTGGAGGCTGGTCTGATAGCTAGCTGGAGCTAAATCATACTGTGAGTTGAAAAACAGACAGTAGAGGGAAAGAAATGCTAGTGTGTGTGCTGGGAAGAACAAATATACAGTAATCCCGTTGCATTCTTTAAAACGGGAAATCCATTATAACTTCACTAGGAAATTTTTACTAGAAATCAAAATATGTTCTTAATTTTTGTTAGAGGATTTGCTTGCTGAGTACAACCTTCTTTTTTTTTTCCATTTTCAAGATGACTGCCCATGTAGTCTTCAAACATAATCATGCTGTAAAGGTGCTCTTCATTCATTCATTCATTCATTCAGCAACTTTATTGATCAGCTTACATCTACCAGGAAAGTATTGAACTGACTCTAAAGACATAGTAGTAAATAAAATAGACATGGTTCTGCCCTAAGTATGTTATGTTGAATACACTTAGAGATCTTATTGTTTTAGAAGATAGATTTTGACAGGATCTTTTTCAGGTTCTAAAACATTACCTCAATTTAGAAAAGTTGGCTTGCTATCCTTATATATACAGTTAATTCTATTGTGTCATCAGTACTCAGCCTTGGCCATCCAGGAACTAATTAAATAAATATAAACCTTTGTGAAAATTTGCCTTTAGGATTTGACAAAATGTCTTTTAAGTGCATTCCTATAGACACATATCCCAATCTACTGAGATTTCTCCTATATAAATCATTTCCTAGTACTCAAAAAGAGAAAGGGTGAATCTTCAAGAAACATGACAACTCCTGACCAGAAAACAATTTTCCAACTCTGAAACTCATGGAGCAATGCAAGAATAGGGTGACAAGGAGAACATTCTCTATCATTTGATACTTCTCAAACTAATCTCCTAAGCTACTCTGAAAACTCCCAATCACTGAACATGGTTCAAAGAATCAGACTCAAGAAGCATGCATTAATCCCTCAAAATTTACTTTTTGTAATTTATCTGCCTTATAAGCAATTAAAATGTTCTGTCATCCCTTTTAAGACTTATCACATTGCTGTATCATTATTTACTTGTACATTTCTCTCCCTTAGTAGAAGATGAAAGTCTTTGAGAACAAAGATAATCCCTTAGCCATCTTTGAACCCTCAGTACCTATAACAGAGGCTGTCAATACACCAGGTAGGTAGGAAGTGAATGAGTGACTGGGAATACCAGCTACCCCTTGGCAGAGAAAAGAATTCTACCACTGTAAGTAATTCTGCCTTTTATTGATCAGATATTCTAATAACAATGGAGGAATTGCCTGGTAGCCTTGTAAGTAAATTCACCCCAAATGTTGGATTAAAATTATATCCCAACAAAGTACTTTGGTTCCCCCCAACTAGCTGCCAAAAACAGCAAATATTTTATTATTCTAACCTGTTAGTTTATCACCTGTGAGTCAGGGGTTAAAATACTGATGAAGGATCAGAGATTCTCTACAAAAGTGTTGCTAAATGTAGTATATACTCAAGAGATTAAAAGCCATCACTGGAGAGTGACTAAATCAGCTTCACATAGAAAGCCAAGCTGTTTCATACATATACAATATAAAGTTCTTTAAAATTTAAAGTTCTTTAAAATTTATCAAGATGAAAGGATTTTTTATATTACTGCTCATAGAATCATCACAGATGTAGATTTGTGGTTTTGACCAGCTCTTGTCTTCGGGGTCTCATACTTGCTCTATTCAAATTCACCTAGTATTTCCATGTTGGCTTGGCTTTCTGGAAAATGTCTTTTACCTTTTCCTTTTGAAGAGCCTGTGTTTTCTTGCTTAGGAATTAGAAAATAAATCTTAGCATGATGTGGAAAATCAGTACCATTTATCCTTAGGGGAAAGACAGCAGTAACTGAGAAGTCAATTTTGTTTTTCTGTTTCCCATTCCCTTTCATAAAACAAGTCTAAAACTAGTCTACTTCTTCCAGAAATGAAGAAAGGTACTACTTTATGACAAAAAAACCCAACTCATTGATAGATCTACTATATTCCACACTGGACCCTTGGAACATCTTATCCTTTGAGACATATAATCTCCAAGGCAACATTTACAGAGTTTGGAACACTTGTCCTTTTAACTACAGGTTTTTCTCCAGGATCTCATAATTTTTTTTCTCAGGAGTTATACACTAATCTTTGAAATTCTCCTTCAGAAAACATGCTGTCAATGTAGATTAGAGGTCAGACCTCTGGGTTGAAATGACACATGGTAAATGTATAGGTCAGTTTTTTGAGCACTGGACGGAAGGTCAGATGACTACAGGCCAACTCTATCACCTTAACTGATACCTTGGACAACTTGCTCGACTTCAGTTTCAGTTTTCATAGACATAAAAAGAAATCAACAGCAGCCACGACTATGTCCAGAGACTATCATGTGACCTAAAAGAGTTAATGCTTGTTCAGTACTGCTACTTCCACCACTGAGAGAGTGGAAGAGATCACCATCCCTCATGTGACATTTGCTGTACCAGATTTTCCATCTTCTTGACTGAAGGTTATATGAGGCCCAAATGCTTCCTTTTCTCTTTATTTTGTTGTTTTCTTAGAGAAACAAAATGCCTTAATATCATATTGGTGTATAGCTCAAATAGAATACCTGATAAATTGGGAAAAGTGTGTCAACAGTATTTCATTTGATTTTTGATTACCATCTCTGTTTTGAGAATGGCCTCATGATCCTCAGGATAATGTTTGCATACTCAAAAATGCTGTTTTTTTAAACTAAATACTGTCTCCCTTCTTGCCTAATACATTGGATTTCAAAGTCCTGTAAAATTTCAAAGAAATGATACAAAAATGTCCTTGCTATTCTTTAGTTTATGAAAACAAAACTTGCTGCAAGCTATTTAGTGAACCATTTCTGAAAGCATATGTTGGCTTTGTTTAGCCTTGTGATAATTTTTTTGTGATAAGATTTTTAGCTCTGTGATAAGTTTGTGATCATTTTTGTTGCAAGACTGGGGAAGGAGGGCAGGCTCTTTACATCACATATGTGCAGGGGTTTCTGTATGTGCACAAAATATACAGGCAAATAGAGGCAAACACATTCACGAAGTACAATATTCTTATATCACCACACTACCAAACCATTATCCTTCTACCTATTGGTGTAGATAGGCTGGTGCAAAGGCTGTAGATAGATAGATAGATAGATAGATAGATAGATAGATAGATAGATAGATAGATAGATAGATAGATAGATAGATTCTCCAAAACTGCATCCACAGAATAGCTGCCCTTCAGTATTGAAAAAGGCTGCCAAAAGAAACCCTTTATGTGGCAGTGACCTCAGAGTCTTTGCAGCACAGAAGAGCTTGCTGGCAAAATGTTTTGAAATACATACTGTCTTTTGGTCATTAATTATGTATTAGTTATTATACTTCTATATACTATAGCTAGTTTCATATTTTAATTTTTCTAGAGACCTCCTGGGTGGTCAGTGAGATTTTCCATAGTTGTCTCAGAGAAGATACTGTTTGCACAAGATCTTGCCAAAGATTCTGAGGTGCTAAATGTAATGTTTCCCTCATAAATCAGTTGATAAGGGTTAATGTTCTTTTGTATCTTTCTGGTTCTGCAGGATATTCCTTCCATATGAAAATTGATTCATCAAATATTAATTGTACCTTTGCTGTATATCAGGCACTGTTTTCAGCAATGGAAATAAAGGAACAAAGAAGACAAATCCTTGTTCTCATGCAGCTTACTTTTGAGTAGAAAATAACAGACAACACTCTGAATAAAATAATGTAGGAAGAGGAGGGAAAGTGATCACACTGTGTGGTCTAATAATGACTTAGAAATAGTTGCATTAGAAGGATTCTCTGAGGAGTGGCATTTAGGCAGAGACCAAATCATCCATGAGCTCAATGATTTTTGTTTTCTCCTTATTCCACACATTCAGCAGAACTCCAGTACTTTATTCCATCATTCTTCAGCAATTGGTCTGAATCATATACGTTTGCTTTTCCATCATCTTCTTTCTCTTTCATTTTTTTCAAGCAGAGAACCTATTGCTTCAAGTGCAGTGAGAGAAAGTAATTTTGTGAAATTCAAATAGCACATGGTAGCCAAAGGGAGATGTGACTGTGGTCGTTTGCTCCAAATCTTTCCTTGGTTCATTTTGTTTCATGCTGTAACATATTATGTGCCCAGATATGTTAATGATCTAGAACAATTATGACCTCTATAGTCTGAAGGACTCATGGATTAGAACCAAACCTAGGAATCTCACAGAGAAAATTAAAGTAGCTAATGAATTTCCCATTATGCCTGATTCATGGTTAATATTCCTTCTGTAGCTACTTAGATGCTCCATGGAGGTTTCATGAAGGCATACATCGCCCAGTGAGAACTAGCTAACCACAATGTTTAACCCAGTCACAGATTTCCTTGGATATGGTGAGGGGAAGGAAAGAGGTGGAGAGAAAGGGAAACAATTTCTGCTTCTAAATTCACTGACTAAAACTTGTTTCTTCAATCACCAAGATGTCAGTGAAAACTTGAATTATCTCTGGCCCAGTAAGAGGGTAAACATTAAGAATTATCATCTTGCTGGGTGCTGGTGGCTCATGCCTGTAATCCTAGCTATCCAGGAGGCTGAGATCTGATGAGCGAGGTTCAAAGCCAGCCCGGCAAGGAAGTCCATGAGACTCTTATCTCCAATAAACCACTATAAAACTAGAAATGGTGCTGTGCTCAAGTGGTAGAGAACTCACCTTGAGCTGAAGAGCTGAGAGACAGTGCCCAGGCCCAGAGTTCAAGCCCCACAACTACCACCACCACCAACAAAAGAATTATCATTTTATTGGATAGCCAGGTGTAAGAAGGTACATGAACCACAGATGAAGGAAAATTGGATGCAAAGATACTCACAGGCTACAAGGTCATTCCTCTGTAGTAGCAAACTAAGATTCAAATTTAAAATCTATTTCATGCCTTCTAGTATTCTGGGAGTCTAGGTTTTTTTTCTTTACCTTTTGCTTGCATGAACTATTTTCCACTTTGGTTTCCCAAGTAAAGTTGTTTATGTATTATTAAACTGGAAATTTGTCCTCTACCTCATGGCTTTGAGATTCACATGAGTGGCTCTTTTATGTGCTCTATCCGCTTAATTCTATGAAAAGTCCAACCCAGTAAATCAGAGTTGGTCTTATAGTGAAATAGAAAATGTCTTCTAAGTTATTGTTGATATAACTTTTTTTTGGGGGGGTGGATTTCACAGACTAATGACTTTAAAGAATCATATTAGCAATCTTAAATTTTATCAGGCCTCTTACAAACAAACTGCATCAACTCACTCTGCAGTGGGCTAGATATAATTGTCATCTTTCCAAGCAGTTTCCCTACCTATGATTTCATTTTGTAACTTCATGGCATCTCTGTAAAGGAGGAGTAAAAAAAAAAACTATGACCACTGTGCAGATTGGAAACTAGGGCATAAGAAATTTGACTACCCTGGAAAAGATCACCTACTTATTTTATGGCAGAGGCTGCTCAGGTATGAAGATTGACCAGATATCCAATTTTACTTTTAATTTAATCTAAATTTATTTTTTAATCCTTCTGCCTCATCCACCACAGCTGGCCACTACCTTACTTTGGATCCAGAAAATATTTTCTTCTATAGGCTCAGTACTATAGACAAACTTATTTTATTTGGTCAACACTGGAATTGCAAAATCATTAGCCTAAATGCCTTATGACAGAGTATTTAGTCTCTAATTTTCTACAGAACTTAACATCACTATTGCTACATGGCTGCTCTGGCCTATATATTTCATTATATTTTCAGTCCTATAGACACTTGAATTTGCTTTCATTTCTTACCAAAATTATGTGATTCTTCATGACTCAATAGTATTCTACAATTAGAAATGGTTAGATATCTTCTCATGTTACATCAATATTTGAAAGACAAAGTTGGGAAAGTAAGCCGCTAAATATATTGCCAATTTTTATTTGAATATAATTCAAGGTGTCATAGCTTTTTGCTTTTCCCAAGACCCCTCTGGCAGTGGGGTATATTCCTTTCTGGAATTCTATGTTTTGATGTAAAAAAGAAAATATATATGATTACATGGGAAACTAATTATACTGAAGTACAACTGTCAAGATACTTTTTAATTTATGATACAGTAAGATGTTTATTTTTAAGTAAAGCATTGAGTAGCAATGGTTCATGAGATGCCTGCTGATTAATCTCAAAGTGATCATGAGAATGTACAATATGTAAAAATTCTGCATCAACTATAAGGTTGATAAAAAGACAGCTGAGATTTCTTGTGGTATAACATTGATGCTTAAACAATCCTGGACACTTCTCAGTGGTAAAGTGCAGGAAATCAGCCAACAAGAGGGAGGAGAATAACCACATGTTACCCAAGGGCCAGTAATAACCAGGAGACTGTGAAGCAGTTTTTGTTGCATAACAAACCACTCCCAAAACACAGTGGCTTAGGCCACTCATTCTTTATTGTTCTTGGGTTAATCAGTTAGTTCTTTGGTCTGCTGGTATACTGGCTGAGATCTATTTGGGCTATGATATATGTACTCAGTTTCTGGTGTTTGTGGCTGGCTCAGTAGTGACTGGATAAATGTCTCCTTCAACAAGCTAGAGTGATGGCATATGGACACAGTGGAAGTTACCAGATTCCTCAAAAAGAGCAAGACAGAATGAGTCTCCGGGTGCAAGTGCCTTTCCAGTTTCTGTTGAGGCCATATTTGCTATGGTTCCTTTGACCACAGTAAGTCACAGGGCCAAGCTCAGAGTCCATGTGGAAAAGGAATCATGGATACTTGAGAGGGAATGATTACAGCCATTACTTTTACAAAGGAAAAAACAAAAGCTTTACCAATCTTGGGAGCATACATCAGAAAGCTCAGCCAATCATAGGCAGGGTGTAGGGCTCTGTCTTTCTGTTATAGAGCCACACATCTTCCATTAACTAAGTTGTCCAAGCCAGGGAAAGCAGATGAGGGTCATTTGCCCCGCCAACACTGGCCTTGTAGTTTCTTTCCCAGCCACATTTGGAATGCTTAGGTGGAATGATTTCATATCATTGGGTGAGAGTATACTTGGAACATCTAGTTTCATTTCTCCAAGATAGCCAAGCTATCACAGACCCAGGTACCAGGTAAACTCAGGGGTTAGAAGCTGGTGAAAAACAAACAAACAACAACAACAAAAACCAAACTTCTCCTCTGAACATGGTCAATGATCCAAACTTTCTGGAATCAAACTACAAAAATCATCATATTGTTTTATGGTACTGTTTCTTTATCTGAAATTTTACCTGGGTGTATTTGATAAAGGCAGTTGCATTTGAAGCTTTTTCTCAGTCCCTCTAGAAATCTCCTCTGTTGAAATAAGAAAACCTTGAGTTCCCCTCTAATTTGTAAGAGCTACCCATAATGCTAGAAACAATTCTTAGCCAGCCCTCTGCCCAGTGAGTGCTTTGGCAATGGGAACCCAAGGGAGGAGGCAGTGGAAAAAACCCTGAGGGCTTTTCAACTGTGCTGCTGCGTCATGGGGGAAAAAAAGCCAGAAAACAACATCAAGGCCTCACAGCAGGCCCCCAAAGCCTTCTCTTAGTTAAGCCCAGAGATTATCAGAATGGCTGACTCCTCCAATTGGCTAGTCAGGCACTTCCAAGGAGCATTCTGACTTTATAGCTGTAGATTTTTTCAACTCCTTTCCAATATCATATGGCAGACCCTTGAAGATCAGACCTTGGACAGAAGAACAGATGCCTTTCTCAGCTCCTATACCAGCTTCAGTTGACTGAACTCCGAAATAAAAAGACCAAACCAAAAATTAAAGTCATTTAAAATTATTTAGTTCTTGGGTTGGGTCTTGTCAGAAGCAGTTCCTGAGTGCATAGAATTTTAATTATTTGAGAAGGGATCCTGGGAAGCACTGGTAGGTGAGTAGAGAAGCTAGATGAGGATTCAAAGGAAGTTATACAGGGCCATGAATGAGCAAGTTGCCACCTCCTCTGGCTCAGTCTTGCCAGAGACCTCTCTTGGAAGTGCGAGGGAGGGGGGCATATCCCTGAACTGTCCTCCCCAAAGGGCCAGATAACTACGGTATTTATGCACTAACTCCCATGGCTAAGAGCTGTATCCAGAAATATCACTGGCACCCAGCCCTTTGGGAAGCCAGATTTACTCCTTAAATTAGAGGGAGCCTAAGGGTTGTGAGTGTTGCCTAAATTTAAACATTCAACATTTGCATATGCAGAAAGGGTAGATGACAAGGAGGCATAGGATTATCAGCTGGCTGCCACAGTTTTGCTGCACTGATATCTCAGCCAAATTCTTCACCACAGATTGGGTATTACTATTCTATTGTCGATCATGTATTCAGTACCTATTTGCTGGGAACTTAATTAAGGGTTTGCATAGATCATCTCATTTGATTTGCATGACCATCTCCAAGGTATTATTACCTTCATTTTTATACCTGAGGTGCAGTGAAGTTACCTAAGTCACTCTAATTAAAAATGGCAGGGCTGTGACATTCCTTACAGGATCTGCCTTCAAGTGCAAGCTCCAACCAGTCACTCCAGTCCAGTGGAGATTTTATTCTACTACTTCTTTAAGCAGAGGCTCAACCATGTCCAGCTTCTCTACTGCAATTTCTCCTGAGCCCTTTCCTTCTCCCTTCTTTATCTCTCTTGTTCTCAAGTTGGCTCCAGGGAGTTAGCTCCTGTCCCTTAGGTGTTCCAAATCCATCCTTGCCATCCCTGACATTCTCCAGACACTCTCCCCTCCCCAACACACACCTTTGGCAGTGTGACTGCTGCCCCCAAGCTCACAGTATCATTGATTTTCCAAGTCCTTAAACACATTCTAACTGCCCTTCTCCTCTCACTGCCTCTGTTCCTTATGCCAGCATGTGTCAGAAATTTCAACAGGCCTTGTTCCTTCTGGCATTTTAATGGGAGAGGAATCAGAGAATCATCCCTTTGTGACATCTTAAAGCTATACGGCTGATATTACCTGTGGACACCCAAGCAAATTGAACCAAATTGCTTGTCTTTAACTATCAGGATCCATAAGTAAGTTCCAATTCAGTGTGGGAATAGTATAAAGATAAAATAGTATGGCACAATGGACCAAGAGAATGAATAAATAACTCTAACCTGCCAGTAAGAGTAGGAGGGAGGTGGCAGTTTTCACAGGCTCAGGGAAGATACCACAAAAATCAATGAAGAATGGTAGTTTCCATGTGGGGGGAAAAACCCATGAAGGTAGTACAAAGGATACAAAAAGATGCCATGGGGTACCATTGTAGAACTCTTCTATCCAACCTCATGAGGAAACTCTGAGCCAGTGAGTTCTCTTCACAAGCTACAAACAGGAAAATAAAAGAGCTAAACAAATGTGACAGAGAGCTCCAGTGGGAAATGCCCTGGTACAGATCAGTGAGTATAAATTTTAGAGTGTGGGTCCCAAGTAACCATTTCAATAACAAAATCCAAAATGTTTTAATGGGAAAGAGAGAGTAGGGGGTCATTCAGACCTCATTTTTAAGCTCATCTTAGATCTCTACTACAGTTTCCTTTGAACCACTCAGTGTGTCACACCTCCTCTGTGGCTTTACAGAGCAGAAAAATTTCATACCCACAGGTATGTGTCACTGAGTGACAGGGACATGTTCTGAGAAGTACATTGTTAGTCGATGTCACCATAGAGTGTGCTCGAACCTAGATCAAGGTCAGTCACTCCCTGGGCATCTCCTTTGGCAATCAAGAGATAAAAAGTTGCTGCCAGCCTAACACAGTGCAACATAGCATACTGTATTTATTTTCATTTGTTTTTTTTTTCAGTGCTAAAGGTTGATCCCAGAGCCTCACATATTCTCAGCAAACACTTCAAAATCTAGCATATTGTTTTATTCTAACCTCTTTAAATAATAAGAATACAGTCTCAAATAATGTAAAAAGTATGATATCATGGTCATTTTCTATCACTGTCAGCTATCACATGCTATACTGAAGGGTGTGTGTTGTAGTTTGATACATCTGGCAGAGCAGTAAGTATGATTTCACCAGTATCACCAACAGCACCTGAGTAATATGTTGCACTGTGGCATTGTGATGGCTATAACATTATTAGATCAATTTTATGGGACATCTGTCATCAATGTGGTCTATCATTGACTGAAACTTGTTATGCGGCATATGACCATATATGAAATTTTAAAACACATTCTTCATAAGTGGTATTTCAAGTAATAGAAGTGCCCTGAAGAAAAATAAAGTAGGAAGATCAAAAATAATGGTGATACTGTATCTAGATAAGAGCAAGTATTCATATAAGTATTTTGGCTTTGGAACTCAATTGGATTCTTCCCAGGCCCTGACCTATCTACCTTATCATTATTATTATTATTGTCAAGGTGAGGTACCAAGGGGTTACAGTTGCAGTAAAGTGATAAGTACGTTTCTTGTCAAACTTGTTACCCTTTCCCTCTTTTTTCTCCTACTTTCACTTCCCCCCCACCCTCCACCTCTCCACAGATGATTGTACAGATCATTTCCAATATACTGTCTTGTGTATATCACTGTTGCATTGGTTCCCCCCGTCCTTTGTCTCACCATTCTATTGTTCCCCTTCCCTAATTCAAATAAACACATGTGCAATGCCAAGGTACCAAAATCAAATACAGTAGTTTGTCTTTGTTGTTGTTGTTTTTAATGTACTAAGTAGTTTTTTTTGTTTCCTTTGTATGTTCTTCCCCCTGTGGTGTGTCTATGCTTTTTTTTGTTAATTTTTTTTTTTGAGACAGAGTCCTTTCCACCTTCCTGACCTCTCTCCGATAGCTGGAAGTACATGCAGGTGCAACGCTGTCCACTTTTTTGAAAGTACAAATTAGATTTAATTTGATACCCCCTAGACATGGGGTATCAAATGGTAGTGGAGAATTTACATGAAGAGGAAATTACAAGGTCAATATATTACCAGATGCTAAGTCAAGTGTTCTGTGTGCCCAAAATCATTCACGTATTCAATGTCCAAATGCAGTGGGTATGTCAATAGTTTCACTTAGTGATGGGGAAACTGAGATTTGATCAGGGATTTATCCTGCTAGTCAGTGGAATAGCTGTTACTGGAACCTGCGTGACATTGGGCCGAAGCCCCTAGGGTACAACACAATATCCCCAGTCTTCCCTGAGCAAAATCTAGAAGGAGGCAAGAAGAAAGGAAGGTAAGAAGAGATGTTAGGTTTTTGACATTGGGACGCCACATGGGTTTTCTGCAAGGACTGTCTGAAGCCCACATCTATTAGCTATTTCTGCAATATTTTGACACAGTTAACCACTTTAAAAAGCACATGTTTTTAATCACACTATTTCTGTGAGCCATGAGGGTGGATCTGGCATGGCAGAACTCTCTGTTCAGAGTCTAATAAGGCTGCTGTCCAGGCTCAGCTGTGATTACATCTTTATCAGGAGTTTCAGATCTACGCTGAAGCTCATGCGGGCTGTTTGTAGAACTCAATTCTTTGCTCTAAAGGACTGAGGGCCTGTGGCCCAGCTGGCTGATGAGCAAGGAGCCACATTCAGTGCCTCAGTCCTTGGCTTTCTCAGAGCGACACACAGCAAGAGGGCCAATTTCTTCAAGCCCTATAAAAGCATCTTCAAGGAAAATCAGTTACCCTCCCCTCCTTTTTTATTTTTTGTCACTCATGAGGCTTGAACTCAGGTCTGGGCACTATCTCTGAGGTTTTTTGCTCAAGGCTAGCACTCTACCACTTTGAGCCACAGCTCCACTTCCAGTTTTCTGGTGTTGAATTGGAGATAAGGGTCTCAACGACTTTCCTTCCCTGTCTGGCTTTAAACCACAATTCTCAGATGCCAGCCTCTGAGTAGCTAGGATTATAGGCATGAGCCAGCAGCAACCAGCTCCAATTCCTTTTAAAAGGACTCTCTTCTGATTAAGTGAGGCTCACTCCACCCCAGATAATCAACAGATTTGGGATGTTAATTACATATATAGAGACTCTTTACCAACCTTGCCACTATCATTTAGCTTTGCACCTATGGTCTGAAATACTCTCCACATCATCTCATATCTGGATTTCAGCTTAAACATCTCAGAAGAGAGACCTGTCTCGACGCCATCTCTTGTTCATCTCTTTGCCTTCATCTCCTACTAGTTCCTGTTCCCATCTGACATTTTTTCTGTCCCTCCATTTGACTCATGTCTCATCCCACTAAAATGTTATCGTCACAAAAGAAGACCTTGCTTGATATGTTCACCCATGTTCTTTTTTCATTGTCTAGAGCAGCACTTAGCATGTAGTAGATGCTGAGTAAATGTGTGGTAAATGGCAGAGGAAGGAGGGCAAATAGTGGATACTATGGGCCATCTCTTATAACCAGCATAGTGAGAATCTAGTGTTGAACCCACACTGTGCACTGTGAGGCTCAAGAGACTCATAGAACAGTGACATCTACTCTCCTAACCTTCTCCCTTCAGATCTTGCCCAGTCAGAGCTCAAAGCTGGGTTGCCTTGAGCCCAAAAGAGCAGCAGAGGCCTTAGCCAGAAAGCTCACATTGGCCAGACAGTTCAACCTTAGGCCTCTCTTGAGCAGAGTAGGCAACATTAGACCTCTGGTTTGACCCCGTCGTGTCTCAGCAAAGCAGCAGAACATTCTCAATCCTCACTCCTCCCCTTTCTCCTCCCTCCCCTCCCCCAGTAGCCACTTCAGAGATGTTTCTCCAGCTCATTGTCAGAGACCCCCCAGTGCCTGCTGTGATTGCTGGTACCATGTAGTACTGAAGCCATTCCTCACACTCCCCAGGTCACTAATGGCAAATGCTCCAGAGTCCTCTGCCTGCTCCACAGGCCTTACCTCTTCTGGAATTGTGATTATGGATTGAGGCAATCAAAGGAAAAGAAAAAAAGAAAAAAATATATATATGCAGGCCCCAACTCAGGCAGGCAGGAGGGTCTGAAAACATCAAAATTACTTTGTTCAAAAATGAGGCCCAGCAGTTGAGAAGTGTTCATTTGGCAGGCCTCTGACTGTGATGTGGACCAAGATCTCTTTAGGGTAGGAGCTTGTGCGATCTAGAAAGAAGGCTTGAAAGGATGACTGAGGGAGGCTGAATAGCACTTTCCACAGGGTAAAGGCAGAATTTTTAAATGACCTTGATGCATCTGGGTGGTTACACCTTGAGAATGTGGTCATAGATGAAGAAATGTGAGTCCAGAGTAGTAGAATGGCTCACTAGGAACTTCCAATTACACAGGGATGGCCAGTTGGTGAGCTCTATCAGGTGGGGCCTCTAGGGAACCTAAACTTCTGTTACTCTGTTATTATAACTCACCCAGAGCAGAGAAGAAACTAATACTTAAATCTTCTCCTTAAATGCATCGAAATTTGGGTGCAAGTGAATCCATAAAGGATGAGTCCTAGATGAAACTTAAGGAAGTTAGGGAACAAGATGGTAAAAGGTTAAGAGACAAGGAAGGATATGGCCTCAACTGGAGAAAAGTGCTCCCAGATCCTGGGTTTGAGAATAGCCTCATGGTTAAGATAAGATTCAGATAAGACAGGCTGGGCTTGGATAGCTCTATATTAGTCACATGGAGTAAAGGAACATGCAAATTCCTTTCAATAGAGAAAGCTCCTTTTCAGCCACAAACAGGGCTTAGGAGAAGTCATCTGTGTCAACTGTGAGCCACAGCAAGCTCAGCATCTGAGAAGCAGGTGTACCTGCAGCTTTTACATTATTAGCCCTGGCTTCACTGAGAAAAGAGAGGGATGATCCAAATTTCTAAAATAAATGAGTTACCATGGGAGACTTATTGTAGGAGGAACCTCTCACTATTCACAGATTTTTTTCAAAATACCTTT
Organism: Dipodomys ordii; assembly: GCF_000151885.1. Lineage (NCBI taxonomy): Eukaryota > Metazoa > Chordata > Mammalia > Rodentia > Heteromyidae > Dipodomys > Dipodomys ordii. The sequence continues at coordinate 5,756,604 of NW_012267229.1, read as the reverse complement.
AAATAACCCGTTGTCACGATGCTCTGAAAATAGGAATCAATTTACAGGTATTTTTTTTCACCCGCTTTCTCAACAATAAGAAGCTGCATACTGGAAGGCTGTATCTAAGTGTCCACATACTGTGTATAGAAAGAGATTAGGACCAATGCCAAGACTTTAACACACACCTTAAAATCTTCTAACAAAGAGCTCTAACCTTCTTGTTTCAGAGAAGAAATGTGGCTTATTAGCAAGGAGTGATTTTCTTGAAAGAACCATTGCTCTGTGATTGCTAAGCAGACAATGAATGGGATCACAGCTCTTCTTAAATTATAATAGTTTTGCCACACAACTATGAAGCTCTAACATAGACTAGTGTCTTCTGAAATTTCTCTGCACATCAGAATATCCAGGGATTTTATTTTAAAAAATTCCTAAGCCCAGTCATATTCTAAACCATGGCAGATATCTTAAGAAGTACTTTTTATTGTGGAATAATTTTACATTTGCAGGGAAGCTGTAATGCTATTATTACTCTCAGCTAATTTCCACAAAACTAACATCTTACATTGTGAATGTACATTCATCACAATCAAGAAACCAACATTAGTGCATTATTATTCATCAAATTAGGGCTCAAATTTCTAAAGCATATATAAATTAGCTTAAGAGATTTCTTATAAGTGTGACCCCTCATTTATTTATTTGCATTTTGTCCATTAAAGTCCTTCTCCTGTTCTAAGACCAGTCCAGGACATCAGGGTACTTTTAGTTGTCGTATGGTTACAGCAAATTCACATGACATAGCTTAGAAGGTGCTTTCCATTACAGTGTTACTAAATTCCCCTTTCCTTATTCTAACACTGTCTGAGCCTACCTTAGCCTCAAAAACTGGTATATATGGAGGTGATGAATGTCAGAAGTCTTCAAGGCACATTTTTATGACCACCACACAATCCTCATGTTTTCCCTTTTGTTCCCAATTACTATTGGGCAAACTGTCTCAGGTAATGCAAAGGAAGCTTCTGATTATGGAAAGTTATGTTTGGGGCAATGGCATGTTCATTTGAATCTGGGGGACTAAAGTTGATGCTGTTTCTATGACAGTGTGAGTTTCAAAGCATTGCATTTAGGTCTTTACCCTGGGTGTATCCCCAGATCCACAAACTGCTCAGTGGCAAGAACGCTATCATCATCTTTCACACCTACACTGAGAGTTCCCACTAAGTGCTCAATTTGTGTTTCACACGAATTTATAGTTAACTAGACTCATGATAAAGTGCAAGAAGTACTCACCACCACATGGATATTGAAACCCAAGAACACATGTAAATCATAATGTTTGTCCTTTCCTTCGACCCATCTATTCCCAATATAAAATCATCCTGCTTATAATATTAGCAAGGAATAACAGTATAAAAATTTGCTTCATGGTAGAACTTTTTAAAAATGCCCACAATAAAAAATAAATAAAAATGACTTTAACAAAGTCTGGGACTTCAAATCGATTGTCCTTCAATCCAGATAACTGAGTGTCCTCAAGTGTTGTTATTATTTAGAGAAGCTTGTTGTTTCTATTTCTGTGTGAAGCTGTTAGGAAAAAACAGTGTTAGAAAAATTTGGAATTTCAGTGGTTTACTGAGGACAGATGGGTCCTGCATTAATTCTATGTCATTTCTCAGATATTCCATTTCAAAGGCAGCACCTCACACTGAATTTTCCTGGCTTACAGCAAGAGAGAATTAGCAGAGGTATGTTCTGTGTATGTATATGTATATGCCTGATGGGGAAAGGAATAGATGAGAAGCAAGAGATGAAAGGAGAAGAGAGAGAGAAAATTTCACTCTCAAGACTTTCCGTGTCAGTGAAGACAGAATGGGTATCTGAGTCCATTAGTGTTGATGTTTAGCTAGAACATCTTACAGAAGAGAGCTCAGTCATTCTACAAGGGCAGGTGAGGTGGGAGGAGGGAGGAACTTGCTATCTACCATGCTCAGTTGAGTGCCCCCGCCCTCATCCACCAGCCTACACAACCCAAGTAGACATAGAGTGCTTACTGAGAAAACTGCTTTTCAGACAATCTTGGCTCCCTTAAAATCCATAAAGGAAAAGGGTACCAAGTCTAGTACTTTAAGAGGACAGAAGGGGAGAATAAATCAATGCTTCCTCACCAACATGGATCCTAAAGATATGCTCACCTATCCCTTAAGACTCACAATATCCAGTCAGGCACAGTATTTGTTGAGAATCTATTATGTCCCAAGTGCTGTACTGACATCTGGTATCATTGCCACATAAGGGTAAGTACTCTGGCTGAGATAGGGGGAAGTTATTAAAATGTGCTCAGTCTCTTCATGTATATAATGGGGTGAGGTTAAAGAGCTGTTGTGAGTATCTGTATATACAAAGACTCAACATGAAGTGAGTTCTTCAGGAACTGGACACACAAGATGGCCTCATGCTTCTAACAAAGACATAGACAACCAATGCTAGGAAAGTGCTAGCAATTTATATGCAGAGGCAAGGGTCTTTCTTACTTGCTAAAAAGCTGGGGAAATGGCAAAGAATGCTCTCATTCTGCCCAGAATTCAGACCCAGGGTGCCAACAGCTGAGTGGTAAAGAGATGCTACCAACAAACTCCTTTATGCCTATTGGTGGTAACAGCTGGGCCTGGCTCAACAGCAATTCTTTTAGGCTACTGAGATAAAATGAGATGACAAAATTCTCTTACCAATTCTCTACCCACTTTTTCTGTCCTAGCCTACAACTTCAGTATTCCCTTTCAGACCAAGATAGGTATTAACAGGAAGCAAATCTCAGCTTCAGTAGAGAAAAATCTAAGAATAGAACCACCGCTTGTTTCTGAGATGCCATATGAAAAATTTAGATTAAATCAGGCTTTCTTTTTTCCTCTTGGCCTATTTTCTCCTATTAAAGGATGTGAAGACAAGCACCTTCCATTTCTGACGTGCCTTCCAAGCTTGCTTTACTTCTGCTCTACTTACTGCCTGCTGCTTACTCAAACTGATCGTCCAAGTGTCTATAATACTCCTCACAGAAAAGAAAGAAAAGAACCAGGCACCGGTGGCACATGCCTGTAATCCTAGCTGTTCAGGAGACTGAGATCTGAGGATCATAGTTCAAAACTAGTCCAGGTAGGAAATGGTCCATGAGACTCTTATATCCAATAAACTCCTTAAAAAGCCAGAAGTGGAACTGTGGCTCAAGTGGTAGAACATTAGCCTTGAAAGGGAGTACAAGGGAAGCTCAGAACAGTGCCCAGGCCCTGAATTCAAGCTTCAGGACCGGCACAAGGAAGGAAAGAAGGCAGGAAGGCAGGAAAGCTGGAAGGAAGGAAGGAAAGAAGAAGGAAGGGAGGAAGGGAGAAAGGGAGGATGGGGGAAGGAGAGAGGGAGAGAGGAAGGGAGGGAGGGAGGGGAGAGGGAAGAAAGGAAAGGAAAGGAGAAGGGAGGGGAGAGGGATGAAAGGAAAGGAAAGGAGGAGGGAGGGGAGAGGGAAGAAAGGAAAGGAAAGGAGAAAGGAGGGGAGAGGGATGAAAGGAAAGGAGAAGGGAGGGGAGAGAGATGAAAGGAAAGGAAAGGAGGAGGCAGGGGAGGGAAGGAAAGGGAAGGGAAGAGGGAAAAAAGAAAAAAAAAGTGGCTCAAGCCTATAATTTTAGCTACTCAGAGGCTAAGATCCAGAGTATCATGGTTCAAGGCTAGCCCATATAGAAGAATCTATGTGATTTCATCTCTAAAATAACCGGAAAAAATAAGGAGGGAGATGTGGCTCAAGTGATAAAGTGCCAGCTAAGCAAGCAAACCAAGCAAGCATGAAACTGAGTTCAAATCCTAGTACTACAAAAACAAAAATAAAATAAATTTATCTGTTTGTTAGAGAAGACAAGAAGGAGGGAAGATGATATCACTATACTACATTTTTATGTATATTTAATAATATCATTTACCTTTTGTTGTATAGCAAAAGACCTTTCAGTTTGGAAGTTTTGAAACAGATTTGTTTAGTTCAAGATTCTACAACTCAACAATGTGGGCTACGTACAATGAGACTTAATTCCGCAGTTAACTGCTAGGTCAGTTAGGGGCTGGTTGGTCTAGAGTAGCTTTCACATTGATAATATTTCTCTGTTCCATGGGGGTCTCTCTCTCTCCCGACTCATGAGGCTAGCTAAGTTTGCTCATCTGTTGTTGCATGCATTCAGAGGAATGGTGAATACTTTATTCTGGTCATCTTGAGCCTTTGGTTATGGGATAATGAGACCTAAGAAGTAGTTCTTCCTGATTACATTGCATGGAAATTATTTAAACACATACATGTATGCAAGAAGCCACAAAGATGGGTTATAAACTTTAGGAATATGGACCTAGAATGTAGGGAACCATGAGAACTCAAAGAATATTCCACAGGAAGTGCCCAAATCTCATCTAATTCAGTTAATATCTTCTCATCTTCAAATTAAATCATTTTATAGTATGACTTCTAGTTATCAATAAAATTTTAGGGGACTATTTGGGAAGAGGAACAGGAGAAATAAGAGAGGAACAAGAAAGGGTAATAGAGGTGTGCATATGATCAAAATACATTATATATGTATGAGAATGTAATAATGAAGCCCAATATTTTATATAATTAGTATATACTTTAAGAAAAAGAGAAAAGAAGAAAAAGTATCAAAAAAGCAGTTTATAGATGGGTAGAATGACATTGATAAAGAAGCACTGTACTCATAACCTGATTCATGAAATTGTAACCTCTGTATAAATGTATAATAATAAGGCAGTTTCAGTTGATTGCAGAACAATGAATAAGGAGAAATATAACAAATAAAAAAATCTCATGTTCTGAGGTACTGATTGTAAATAGTATTTTATATTATACGGCAGGACATTTGTATTTAAATTTCTGATGACATCATGTGTGAGATTTACATATCATATTTTATATTATACTTGCTCCTTTATATGTATTGACTCATTTAATTTTTATAAAGATCACTTTAGAGCTGAGGACAGACAGGCTTACTACCTTACTTGTAATCACAAAGGCAAGTATAATGGAGCCAGCACTTGAAATAGAGCAACTTCACTCCCTAGACCATTTACAACTGCAGAGGCCCCCCCACTGGTTCTCACATCCTGTGCTACTCATATTTCAGTATTATTGGAATTCCCTGGAGAGCTTGTTAAAGCACTATGCCAAGGCTCGCCACTGAATACTAAGATTCAGTTGGTGAAGGTGTGAGACCTAAAAATTTGCTTTCCTAACAGACTCCTACATGATGCTGCCATTGTGGGTTAGTAGCTCTCTTCACTGAGTAGCTCTCTTCACAGCTACTTTCAGGTGCATATTGTTCATTCTGCTTCAAAGATGAGAAAAATGTTATGTTCAAAGAGCTTCGATAAGTCACCCATAGATACAGTTGCTCAGCTCTACTTTGTATCCCTTTTCTGGTATAATCTCATAAACAGTAAACAGAGGCAATCTCATTTGGTAGCCCATGCATTTCTTCTAGTGAGATAACTGCTCAGTAAGGTAATTCAGAGCTAAGAGGCAGCCACTCCGAGAGCTGGAAATTGTACTGTGTGATGTATAGATTACATTCATTCATTCATACATACATACAATTATTTTCTTAGTGAAGAGTTCCACCTAGGAAGAGAAGCAGTATGACTTCAGCTCCCGGCAGCTTTCACTGTTTCTAAGTGATGACCATTCTCACCAAGTCAGGCCCCAACAGAAAAATAATTCACAAAGATATTACCTTTTGAAACTACAGAATAGGCCTCTGTGCTATTTTTAAACACCAAAGAACCTGATATTGTTTTGCCAGAGTTCTTGCAAGGAAAAAAAATGTTGTGATTGCAAAGCCTTCCTGATGTTCTAACTAAATGTAATAATGTAGCAGTGGTGGTTGGGTAGAGTTAGCCTGGAGCTTTCTGGGCATTCTTGATTGTGGTTCAAACTGTGGTCCAAGGACTAGCAGCATCGTTCTATAACAGTGTAGACATGCTACTACATAGGCCTCACCTGAACTCAACTGGACTGCAATCTTGAGGGTCTGAATTTACAGCAATCTGTGTTATAACAAGCTTTCTGGGTGATTTTTACAACTAACTTTTCAGAAGCCCTACTTTACTGAGAACCCTGCAGAACTAATTATAGTCATATAATATATATAGTCATCATATCTATGCCTTCTGCATGCACATATTCAACGAACCACAGATAGAATAATAATCTGTGAATTGGGTAATAATGGGAGGGGAGAGAGTGAAGGAGGGTGAGTATCATCAAAACACTTTAACACATGTGAGAATGGAACAAGGGAGCCTGTTGAGATTGGTTTGGAAAGGGAAGAGATAAGGTGCATGTTACATATACACGTGTGTGTGTGTATGTGTGTGTGTGTGTGTGTGTGTGTGTGTATGTGTACATGTCAAAATGAAATGGCCCTGTATGACTAATTGAGGCCAATAAGAAAGAATTATGGACAAAAAATGGCTTCTATTAAAAAAATGGCTTCTGTACTGAACATAATATGCACACACTTCTTTCTCATCATTTTTTCCTGAACAATACAATATAACAATTACTTATACGGCATATACATTGTACTCTGCATGAGTAATACAGAGATGAAGTATATGTGAGATATGCACAGGTACAATATTACAGCATTTTAAATAAAGGACTTGAATATGCTCAGACTTTTGGTATCCCCAGAGTTCCTGGAAATGACTCCTTATTAATACAGAAAAGACCACTGTATTTTGCTTTTTAAGGAAAAAAGCTGGTCTACTAGATATTTTGAGGTCTATACGCCTCAAACGTAACTGACCTTCAAAATCACCTAGAAAGTTTGTCAGAGCATGAGCCCTTTAGTCACATCCTCAAAGGCTCCATCCAGTGCACCTGCAGTGGGGCTGATGTACTACAGATTTCCTGCAGATACTGCTGTTGCCAGTTCTGTCCCACACCTGGAGTAGACTAGCAAACTTAATTAATACCCATTCAGTTTAAAGAACCAAATTTAACTTTCAGAACTCTGAAAGTTCTCTGATTCGGTAAGTCCATTTAGAAATTACATTTCATAGAAAAAAATCAAACTCTTTCTTGAGCAGAGTACTTATTTTTTTAATATATATTTTTTATTTGAAAGATACTGTACAAAGGGGTTACAGTTACATGAGAAAGGTAATCAGTACATTTTTTTTGGTCGGTCATGGGGCTTGAACTCTGAGACTGGGCACTGTCCCTCAGCTCTTCAGCTCAAGGTTAGCGCTCTACCACTGGAGCCACAGCGCCACTTCTGATTTTCTGATGGTTTATTGGAGATAAGTGTCTCACAGACTTTCCTGACTGGGCTGGCTTTGAACCATGATCCTCAGATCTCAGCTTCCTGAGTAGCTAGGATTACAGGCATGAGCCACTGGCGCCCAGCATGAGTACATTTCTTATTGAACATTGTTACTCCCTCCTTTGTTTATCCCCTACCATCCCTTTCCTCCCCACCTCCCCACCTCCTCCCTCCCCCTACAAGCTGTAAGGTTCGTTTTCAACATAGTATCTTGTACATCTCATTATTATAATGGGTCAACCTGCATCCTTATTTCAGCATTTTGTTATTTTCCTTCTCCTCCCCAAATTAGAAAAATGTATAAACAAGTTGCAGGACACAGGAATCATACCATGAGGGTAGAAAATACAAAAGAAACAAAAAAACACATAGTACATTATAAGTACATTAAAAACAACAGCAACAAAGGTGAAACCTCTTGTGTCCATATCTTAGGGTTCAATTCACTTAGCATCATCTTATATGGTCATTTGACCTTTTCTGCTTCTCCTAGACATATACTAGTTATTGCAAATAAGGGAAACCATGGGACCTATGTCTCTTTGGGCCTGGCTTATTTCACTTAATATGATTTTTACCAAGTCTTTCCATTTCCTAACAAATGGGGCAATGTCATTCTTTCTGATGGAAGCATAGAATTCATATATATATATATATATAAATACATTATAAATATATATATATATATGTTTCACATTTTCTTGATCCATTCATCTACTGAGGAGCATCTAGGTTGGTTCCATATCTAAGCTATGGTGAATAATGCTGTAATAAACATAGTTGTGCTGGTAGCATTAGTATGGCCTTGTTTGTGATGGTTTGGGTAAATGTCCAAAAGTGGGATTGCTGGGTCATAGGGGAGCTCTATGTGGAGTCTTTTGAGGAACCTCCATACTGCTTCCCAGAGTGGTTGAACAAGTTTACACTCCCACCAACAATGCAGTAGGGTTCCTTTTTGGCTACATCCCCTCCAGCATCTGTTGCTATTAGATTTCTTGATTGTAGCCATTCTAACTAAGGTGAGGTGGAATCTCAATGTTGTTTTGATTTGCATTTCTTTTATGGCTAGAGAGTTTGAGCATTTCTTCATGTGTCTATTGGCCATTCTTATTTCCTCTTCAGAGAAGTCTCTCTTTAAATCTTTAGCTCACTTATTAATCGGGCAGTTGTTTCTTTGAGGATTTGTTGTTGGGGAATTTCATTTTTTGAGTTCTAAGTTTATTTTAGATATGAGACCTTTGTCCCTTGTATAGCTAGTGTAAAAGACCCTCTCCCAAACCATGGGCTTTCTATGGATCTTGCTAGCTATGTCCTTTGCCATGAAGAAGCTCTGCAGTTTCATGCAATCCTATTTGTTTGATTTGTTGTGTTTCTGAGTCTTTATTAAGAAAATTTTGGCCTGTGCCAAGGATCCCTAGAATATATCCTATTCCTTCCTGTAATGTTTTCAGGGTATCTGTTTTTACTTCACGGCCTTTGATTCATTTGGAGTTGATTCTTGTGCAGGGTGATATATAAGGATCTAGCTTTAGTTTTCTACAGGTGTTTAACCAATTTTACCAGCACCATTTACTAAAGAGGTTGTCTTTCTGACATTCTATTTTTTTAGCTCCCTTATCTAAGATTAGGTGGCTATAGGTCTGTGGGTTCATTTCTGGGCTTTCAGTTCTGTTCCATTGGTCCCCAGGTCTGTTCTTGTGCCAGTACCAAGCTGTTTTGAGTACTATGGCTTTGCAGTAGAATTTGAAATTTGGTATTGATAGTCTTCTTTATGCTAAGGATTGGTTTTGCTATTTGGGGTCTTTTATTGTTCTGTATGAATTTTTGGATTGCTTCTATTTCCTTGAAGAATGAGGTTGGAATTTTGATAGGTATCATATTGAATTTGTAGATAGCCTTGGGAAGTATTGCCATTTTCACTACGTTAATCCTCCCAATCCAGGAACATGGGAGGTTTTTTCACTTCCTAAGTTCTGCTTTAATTTCCTTTTTCAGGTTTTTAAGAGTTTTCATCATAGATGTCCTTCACTTCTTTAGTTAACTCCTAGGTATTCTATTTTTTGTGGTGCTACTACAAAAGGAGTTGCTTTTCTGATTTCAGCTGCATTCTTCTTGTTGGCATACAGAAAAGCCATTGATTTTTGAGGGTTAATTTTATACCCTGCTACTCTGCCACAGTTTTGGATCAGCTCGAGTAACAGAGTACATATTTTTAAAACTTATTTTTTAAAGAATTTTTATTAGCACAAATTAATTGAGCAAAAGAGTTGCATTGTGTATTTACAGAGCAGCATACAATGTGCTTTGATTAAATTTACTCTATATTCTCATTCTTAACCCTTCTCTCTAAAACTTACTTTTCAACTCAAGTCAACTCACTTAGTCTAAATAAATGTAATTATGTAAGGTATGGATTCATGAATCCATATTAGGAGACCTGAGTTGCCTCCTGTTTAGTTAGAACCAGTAGCCTCTGATCATATTGTGTAGCACCAAAGTTTCTGTACCAAATCCTACATAGATGATGTTGGAATGACCAGGAATGACCTCTAAACCTTCTGGATATATACCCTTAAAATATTGCTTCAACACTCACCTACCATCAGCACAGTTGTCTTCTAGGATACCAGGTTTAATAAGAAAATGTGTGTGTGTGTGTGTGTGTGTGTGTGTGTGTGTGTGTGTGTGCAATTCTTAAAATTACTTAGTTTATTTTCCAAAGAACTGTTAGTGTGCTGACATTAAATGAGGTCACCTTATATTAAGTGGTTAAAAAATGATTGGTGTCAAAAGTCTTCATGAAACAATTAAGAAACACATATACTCAAATATGAAGGTCCAATATCATGCCAACAGCAACAATAAAAATCATAAAGAAATTCCAAAAGACAAAATTATAACAAATTCAGTCTGAAAATGCTAACTGGCCTTTACTTAGATTCTAGAATTAAGCAAAACCTCATTCCATAAAGTAGAATATATGCTCCAATGAGCAGAAGAAATTAGCTTTATGGGCAGAGGCATAGAAGAAAGCCAGAAATAGAATAATCAGTGTGTTGGTTATTTCAATGTTATTCTTCTTATAGGGTAAAAACACAGTACAGTTATAACTAGCTTGTTTTCAGACTTGGCTGATATCCCTCTTGTTCTTGATTTCGTGGAACTTCTAATAAACAACTTAGTTTTGGCTTTGTGATATGGAACTGTAGTAGAAATAGCACTGTCTTGGTTCAATCTTTATGGACTCATGCAGCAGCTCAACACAAACCAATGGCCTCCTTTATATTTTATTTAACAGAAATGAGTAATAGTCTTTGTACTCAGAATTATATTTCATACTTTCTCTAAGCTGGGCATTAGACTAACCAGATTTTGTTTGTTTTTTTCAATTGTTGTTTATCCTAGGGCTTGATCTCTGGGCATTGGCATTGTCCTAGCTCAAAGCTAGTACTCTACCATTTTGCTGGTTAACTGGAGATAAGAGTCTCTTGGACTTCCTGACTGAGTTGACTTTGAACCTTGATCCTCAGTCTCAGCCTCCTGAGTACCTAGTAGGGTTGAGTTTCTTTTGAGGACCTGTCACAGTAGCAATGTAGCAAGAAGTACCAGCACAGAATGCTGAAAGCCGTAGGTCAGTCCAGAGGAGACAATGGCTCAGACCTGCAGCTTCCTCAGCAGATACTATTTGCATTGACTTTTGAAGGCTGTGTGGAGCTGTCCAGGTAGAGAAGGCAGGAGCAGGCTGAAGGGTAATGTTATAGCAAATGCAATAACCGACATTTGGAAGATTACAGTAAAAGTAAGTAGATAAGCATTTGGTTTGTTCCTAAGAGAATGATGATTAATAAACAAGAAATCTTATTCTTTGGAAAATATTAACAAACCTGCTGTCCCTTCCAAAAGAGAACACATAAATCTATTTGAAGGGAGACACATTCCACTTGTGATTAAAGAAGACTAACCTTTCCTAGGTGGCTTTCACATTCTCATTGTGTTATTCATGGAATCTTTCATTTTCACCCTTCATATCCCCTTGAAGTTCTTGCTAAATGCTACAGGCCCAGAAAAGCCTGTTTGTCTAAGACACTTCCTTCTTGAAAGTGAGTTTATGGAAATTTTTAAGCGTTTGTGCAGCCACCAAAAAGGAAATCTCAAATCTCAGGGGATGAAGAGAGCAGGAGCCCAGAGAGACTTGAGAAGCAAATTCTGTGCACACTTATAAGATTCACAAGCTTATTTTCTAATATGCTTTCCATGACCTTCTAGAACCAGCTAGAGTTCCACAAATCTTCTTCATGGAAAACAATTGTTCATTTCATTAATCAGTAATATATATATACATACATACATATACATATATATATATATATATATGCCATTTGCTCTCTTGACAGTCCAATGATACTTTCTACATCTACACACTGAGACACATGTACATAGACTTGGTAGTGGCAAAGTATAGTTTCCAAAGAATTAAGACATGACTCATATGAATATACAGTGTGTGTATGGCAAAGCTTTATTTACTTCATTAGTAAAAGAAGCAATAGGCTAGTACAGCTTGTTCTCAAAATATTTGAGAGTCAAAGATTTAGTCAGTTGGAAAAGAAATCAAAATACATTTGTTAAAATGAGTTCAGATGGAACCAACCCAGATGCCCCTCAGTAGATGAATGGATCAAGAAAATGTGCTATATATACACAATGGAATTCTATGCCTCCATCAGAAAGAATGACATTGCCCCATTTGTTAGGAAATGGAAAGGCTTGGAAAAAATTATAGTAAGTGAAGTAAGCCAGGCCCAAAGAAACATAGGGCCCGTGGTTTCCCTTATTTGCAATATCTAGTATATATCTGAGTCAAGCAGAAAAGGTCAGATAAGGTGATGTTAGGGAAATGAACCCTAAGATATGTATTCAAATTTTTTTTTCTTTCATGCAATTGTTTCTAACACATTTATAAGATTATTTCTTTGTTGCTTTGTATGTCCCTCCCCTGCTTTCACTGTATTTGATGTCGGTATAATTTGTGTAGGGGAAGGGGAAAAACAAATCATTTAAATAGGAATACAAGGTGGACCCATTGCAACAATGAGATGTACAAGTTGTTATGTCGAAAACGTACTTTACAAATTTGGTGGGGGGGAGCAGGGAGGATTGGGTGGAGGGGCGAGGGGAGGATGGGAAGTGATGGGAAAGGGAAACAAAGGAGGAGGCTATAATGCTTGATAAGAAATTCACTCATTATCTTGCCCATGTAATTGTAACCCCTCTGTACAGTATTTTCACAATAAAAAATGAGTTCAGAACTGACTAATATCCTATTAAATAATAAAACTATAGCCTCTGAGATTATCCTTTCTACTAGAGATAAGTCATTTGAATCTATACTGAACCAAAGTCATTTGTTCCGTTTTCTATAAGGTAATGTTTAAGTTGATGGTTTAGTTTCTAATCAAGAGTAAATAAAAAACAACTTTTTGGGGTGATAGGTAGGTTTATTATTTGCATTGTGGTAACTTTTTCATGGCAGTATCTGTCTGGTTTTATGATGCGCATTAAATATGGGCATTTATGTACATCAATTATACTTCAAAAAAGCTGTTTGAAGAAAAAAAACTAGTAAACCAGGGAGGTTACAATCTCCTACAAAACTAGAAAATCCTTGGATGTGTTTGAAGGTATTGCCCTAAAGCTATTCAACATTCCAGTATAATGTATAATAATGATTTCAACTTTTTGTTCTACTTTGAAGTTTTGGGTTATATATTCATAAATACTAATTAAAAGTTATTCTAGAGTCTAAAAGACGGATTTTAGAAACCTACTAATTGTGTAACTATAGGAAAAGTATTTTACCCTCCCAAAGGCTCAGATAGTCTTTCTTGAAACAAATTGGACCTAGTAAATAGATGTTGGTTGTAGACCTATTACTATGATTAAATAAATAATGCATGGCCCCCTTTGAGCAATTAACAGACAGTTTAATATGATGAATACCAGGAAGCTGAAACATATCTTGATTGAATGAGGTGATAGAAAAGGGCTCCAGAGGGAACAAATGAATGGAAGAGGAATGGTTTCTAATATAGTCATAATACTTAAACTATGGCATGAAAATGGAGCTAGGAGACTTGAGGAAATGAGTGGGGTAAGATAGATGGGAGAGTGGAGAAGAATGATGAAAGATACATTGTCAGAGCTGGGTGCCAGTGGTTCACCCCTGTCAGGAGGCTGAGATCTGAGATCTGAAGATTGCAGTTCAAATCCAGCAGGATTCTGCACAGAAAAGTCTGTGAGACTCTCATCTCCACTAAACTACCAAAAAAGCTGGAAGTGGATCTGTAGGTCAAGTGGTAGAGCACTAGTCTGAGCAAAAGAAGTTCAGAGACAGAGCCCAGGCCCTGAGTTCAAGCCCTAGGATTAGCACACACACACACATACACAGAGAGAGAGAGACAGGGAGAGAGAGGTAGAGAAAGAGAGAAAGAGAGAGAGAAAAATGTGCATTGTACATATAAATGGACATGCTAAATTGAGGCCCTTTTTTACAGCCATTTAAAATTTAATAATAATTAATAGCAGCTATAGTAATAATAATAATAGAACATGAGAGTCAAAGTGGGTTCTAACTTTTAGGGCTACATTTACTCACCAAGCCCTGAGCTAAATCCCTATGGGATTCTTTATTCTTTAAATCTAGAGTCTATTAATAAGTACTTAGGTCTTATGCACAGTATTGTGGTCACTGGCAAGGATACTGGATTCAGGTTGTTTATATTAAGTTCTCAACTCTGCCACTTACTAACTACATGATCCTTGAGCCATTTATTTAATCCCTTGATGCCTTATTTTTCTCCCTATAAAATGGGAGTTATAAAGGCACTCACTTCACGTGGAATTGTTGGGGCTCTTACAATGAGTTATCACATACAAAGATCCAAACAGTGCTTGCTTGGCACTCAGCTCTCAGTGATCATTCCCTATTATTATGTAAGCCTTTGGACAAATGACTGGACATGGTCCTACACATTCAACAAGACTCAGCAATGTTGATGGACTTCTCAGAATAATGAGAGTTGAAAATGTAACTTGTATATGCACCAGACATCCTCTCTGGGATATCAGCAATAACTCCAAAGGTATATCTGGGGTACTAATACAAGTTATCTGATGACTGTGTACGTGCGTGCGTGCATGTGTGCATGCATGTGTGTATGTGTGTGTGAGTAGCTTAATGATATAAATATGTTCTGTTGTCTATATATACTACACCCTCTGCCCTGGAGAAAAGAGCTTGACACCTGCAAAGGGGTAGGCCAGGCAGTTTTCAGGGTGGCTTGGCTAGGCCTTCTACCCTGCTGACTGGCAGTGTTCCCTAATCAGGATGTGCTCTCCTGTTCCCACAGAGCACACAGATGGCTTGCCACCTGTTTTCAAGAAGATGGCTCTTCCCTAGTTCTGGGGTGCTGTTCAGTCTTCATGTCAGGTTCATCTCTAGAGGGATCCTAACACAGGCACTATGGATCTACCATGAGCTCCCCTAGAATCTCTTACCAGTCTGTGCCACAGCTTCTGCATTCTTAGCTAGAACCCACCTGTGTCCTTACTCATACAAAGGGCTGCCTCCCCCGTGATATAGGGGAACAGAAATGCTTGGGAGCTTTTGTAGTGCTTTAGCCAATGACTGGCCAATGGGGTAATCTAAAAGCTCAACAACCTGGTATACAGGTAGGACATACTCCGAAATGCACTTAAGACCTTAGAGTTCTTGGAAGGTGGGAATCTCCCTTGCATGGCTTCTTTCCTTTTTGTCATCTACTTCTTTCCCTTTCTGGTCTGCCTTCGAAACACTCCTTCTATAAAGCTTTTGCATATAGACTTATGTCAGGGTTGGCTGGTGAGAGAGAGCAGCCTACTACTTTCTCAACCCTCAATTTTACCCCCAAACAGAAAATGTTAGCTTTCTTTTCCTTTGTGTGTGGTGATATTGATAACTCTGCACTTCATGTACTAACTTTAAGTCAGGTTATTAAAAATAGAATGATGAGAATATAATTTTGTCTTAAAATACTTAGCCATACACAAATTAAGAGTAAATAACAGTATTCTGAAAAGAAATCTAACTAGATTCAGAACTGGTAATTGATCAATATGGGACATTACATAGAACAAAACTCTCTCTTCATAGAGAAAGCAAGGATATATGCAATGTTAGAGGCGAATGTTTAAAGTAGAGCAGATGGATTCGCTGGCCTGTCACTGGCAAAGCTACAAGCTGCTTGCAAACAGATTAAAGGCATCTTACAGAGGATGAGCTCTGGGTTGTTTTTCAACACCTAAGTGTTCTATAAATGAGTGAGAATTAAAACTAGAATGAAGCATCTCTAAAAAGAATGATGGTTAAAATTCACATAAAAATATATCTAAGCTAATTTGCTAGCAGTTTAAGCCTTGTTCCTAAGTAGTCTGAAATCCACTCACTAGTGTAAAGCACAGTTATTTAATCTACATACTCTTATTTAAACTTCTTAGAGTCATAAACTAACAAAGAAAGGATTATTCAATAAATGATGTGGAGAAGCAGCTGCTTAGAAGAATACCAATTTGAGTTTTAACTCTTACCACATATACATCAAGATACATTTAACAAAATTAAAAGGTGAAACTAAAATAACCATTGAGGAAAACTAGAAAGATGAATTTTTAACTCTTCCTGGATTATATAGGTATTTTATATTTGATATCAGAAAACTGTAAGAAAATTGCAAGTAAAAAAAAACAGAATGTACCTTGGGAAGGCTTTATAGAACACAATGATGGAAATAACTTTCAGATGTCTTTAAAATATTCATTTTCCCTGGTCTGTAAATCCACTCTCCAGAATGTACAGAAAGCATTCTGGCTTTAAAGGAAATACTCTCTAGTTGGTCTACAAAACTGCTGGAGCCTTTTGCCCACAAGGTCTGATGCAAAGTGCTTTTTTACCCTGTAACATGTTAATGATAGCAAACGACAAACTGAACAATGAGAAAAGTGAAATTTTCACATTGGAGCAGTTACAGTCATGCTAGTTACTCATCTTAAGCAAATGGAGATTTGGGTAAATCTAATTTTACAAATCAGTCTTCTGGCCCCATTGACTTACACAATCACTTCAGAAGCACTTTATCATCATTTGGAACTCTTCTGCCATCAGCTGGGACTCCTGACACTTTGGCTGGGACTCCTTTTATGTTCCCACTCTGTGTCAAGTACTTAATGATCTGAAAAATGCCAGAATGTAAGCTAGGAGCTTTGCTTTTTAAAGCAACTCTGCAGTGAATTTGTTTCAAGAGCAACTCATTTTCCAGTGAGTCTCTTGGCTTAACTGCTCAGTTGGTCGGTAAGTAGTGGGTTTGTGTGAACTGAGATTGTTTGCTTGGGTCATGGTTTCAAGAACAGACATAGTAGAAATGTTATCTAAGGCCCAATATATATATATATATATATATATATATATATATACATACATATATATATATATGTATATGTATGTATGTATGTATGTGAGCATTGTAAAGACAAGGTAAAAATGACCATGATACTTTAATAAGCTTGTCAGATTAATTTATTTTTTTATTGTGAAAGTACTGTACAGAGGGGTTACATTTACATGGGCAAGATAATGAGTACATTTCTTATCAAGCATTGTAGCCTCCTCCTTTGTTTCCCCTTCCCATCCCTTCCCA
>NW_012267229.1:5727075-5737440 GCF_000151885.1 Dipodomys ordii | reverse complement strand
TAGATAGATAGATAGATAGATAGATAGATAGATAGATAGATAGATAGATAGATAGATAGATAGATAGATAGATAGATAGATAGATAGATAGAAAGATAGTTCAGTGGGTGGAGGGATGGATAGACAGACAGACAGATTAGAATTGTGTAGTTAGGTGGAATGGTAGTTTGGAAAATAAATGAGCCAACCTTGAAAGAAAGCAGGCTCAGTGCCTGTCTTCAGAGACCCTGAAGAAGAGAGTAACATTTTATGAGCTGATTGAAATACCTATCACTCAAGATGTTTCTTCAGTCAAACACTCCTGTGAGACATGTATTCATGATATTCAACCTAGCACACACTATGCCATCATATGGAAAAGAACTTGTCAGGGAGCAAAAGAGGCTCCTATCTCTGATCAAGATGGCCTCCTAAATGCTGAGGGATAAGAACTTGTATTCCTAGAGGGTTTTATCATAAAGTTATAGGATTGTCCCACTGGCTACTCGCAAACACCTTTAGCCCTAAGTGATCCTACACACAGATATCCTGAACCGGCATGCATAAGACCCAAGCTTGTTAAAGTGCAAATTTGATTTTTTACTTTCATAAATCTTTTTCCACAGGTGACAAATCTGGAAATTTGTATTTAACAAACAACTAAAAACTTTTGAGTCAAGAAAAGCACCTGTTGTGAGCAGTTGTGACTTATCCATTAATCAGATTACAAGTATAAAATGTATACAAGATAATGAATTATTTCATTCAGGTCCATGTATTCATATTTGAAATATGCTGTATTGATTTAAGTAGAAAATTGATACCAACCAGTGGTTTCTGCTATTGAACAGGAGATTGAATTTTGTATGTCCAAGTTATAATAACATAGATTCAAGTTTAGTCCAAGTTTATAATTTAAAAACTTATAATTATGAGGCATATTTTTAAATGGCCATAATTCATGAGAAATGTGCAAATAGAGCCTTGCTACATATTATCATTTGTTAAAAGTATTTTTTGCTCTCATCCTTACTTTAGCACTGACATAAACGTTAATTATTATTTTCAGAGGAATAAGAATTTATCAGAACTATCCATAATCTCCAACTTTCAAAATCCACAGTGCTTTCTGTGGATCAGTTTTAGCATTCGTAGATGGTTATTTGGGGAAGATTGAAAATATTAAGTAAATATCCCAAAATGTCCTTGGCATATTCTCAAAGGAATCAAAGTCAGCGTAGAGCAGAGATAACCTACACACCCATGTTCATCATGATGCTATTCCCAAAAGCCAAGGAATGGAGTCAGCTTAGATGCTCATCCCTAGATAATGGATCAAGAAAATGCAGTATATATACACAATACAGTATTATTCAGCATAAAGAAGAATAAAATCATGTTATTTGCAGGAAAATGAATGGAACTGATCGTCAGGTTAAACAAAATAACAGGCTCAGAAAGACAAGTATTGCGAGTTTTCCTGCATCTGTATAATGTAGAAATAAAAGTAAATGACACAAAAGTAGTGACTCTATTAGAGAAGAGAAAAGAATCAGGTCGGGAGGGAAGGGAGAATAGGGATGCAAATGTTGAGCAGATATGATCGAAGTATGTTACATTATATTTGAGGATGTCATAATGATTCCTACTATTTTACACCATGAATGTGCATTAATAGCTTGAAAAGGAAAATATCAAGTGTATTCTTTTCAAATAACCAATTTCTGCTAGCTTTCTGAATTAAAGACATTTTCTCCGCATGGACATTGGCCAGTTTGCCCTCCACTTCACAGGGGAGGGCATTGTCAAGGGCACTTAGAGTCCATGGCTCCATGGAATTTCAGTCTTCTTGGGAAGGAATTAATGCTAGAAGTCTTCAGGACTTGTAAACTAGAGAATGCAAAAGTATGATACTCTCTGCTTTGGTGATCACACATGTATTACTCTGTATTCCATAAATACGTACAATTAATAAGTGGCAAAGCAATTATAACTCAAAGAAATAATGGTGTGTGTCACAAGAATGGAAACACAGGTGGAATCCTCAGTGATGGGAAACTTAATCTCTTTTGCCTACCAGCTCTGTGGTTTTTTGGGTGCAAAGCAAGTCAATTTCTACTTTATCTTTTTCAGGCCTGTAGTTTTGGGTTGCTTCCCAGACTAGTAATACTTAAGTGTCTTGTTCAGGAGACAATCTGATCCACCAGGTCTGAGCTTCATTCTATGAAGTACCCAGGTGTAGCTGGTGTAAGGATTATACATCTGGAATAGCAAAAGATTAGACTTCCTATGCAAACCCATGGTTTGGTTTGTTTGCTTGCTTGCCTGCTTGCTTTTGAGAGAGAGTCTCACTATGTGATCTAGACAGGCCTCAAACACTTGAGCCTCTTGCTTCTGTCTCCCTGAATGCTGAGGTTAAAGACATGTACCACCATAACCAGAAACCCACTGGGTCGGTTTTTGTTTGTTTATTTTTGTTTTTGTTTTGGTGAAGTTTCTGATTTGACCCCTAATAATATATTATTAGAGAATAATTATGTGGGAATGCTGGGATTTTTGTTGAAAATGATCCAATCTCCTCATCTGAAGTTGAACCGAGTGTTGATTTGCCACCTCTAAGTCTCAGTGCCCTAATCCACAAAGGGAGAACAGGAATAGGATGCACAAGGTGTGTCATTGTAAGTTGTGTAAGATTGCTGCCATATGAAGACACATAAAGCAGTGTCCAGCAAGTAGGCCGCAACAGTGATAGTGAACGTGATCATATTAATAGGTAAGGAGAATAGATTATTAAAGCCCCTTTGTTCCTCTTTAGAGGCTTTTCTTGAATTTGAAAGTGTGCTTTTCCAGAAAGCTGAAAGCATCCATAAGAGGAGAAGTTCATTCAGATGATTAGCAGTTGGCAGATATCAAATGTAGATTTGCACTCTGTGGCACTCGGGTAATGGGTGTCAATTCATATAGATTTGTTTGTTTTCTTAACTGAACGAGAAAGTATGGAAAGAAATAGTGCATTAACTCAAGGTACTCTCCCTGACACCTCTTCTAAGATATTCATGCTTGTGGTTCTTGGTCTAATTGCTATGACCTCTGTATGTAGCAATACCACTGTCCACCTTGTAAACAGAAAATCACACACTTCTGTCTCCAAAGTCAATTCTTATTCTTTCTGGAACTGAGCTAGTATTTTAATCCGGATTCTGTAGTGAGCAGGAAGTTTTACACTAATGCTCCTAAAGATGTAAGTCCTTTAAAATAAAGAAATTGCCCCTCCCCCATCCCTGTCCCTGTCCCCCCCCCCCCCCCCGCCACTCTGCAGTCCATTTTGCCCCATGTTAGCTTTCTATCACTGTGACAAAATACCTGAAGTAATCAATTTAGAGGGATGAAAGATTCATTTTAGCTCACAAGTTTTTGAGATTTCAGTCCATGAATGATAGGATTTGTTGCTTTGGGCTATGGAGGGGCATATTACAAAGGAATTTGCTTACCAGATGGTAGTCAGGAAGCAAAACAGAGAGGCTAGGAAGGGGCAGTGTACCCTTCTCAAATGCACCCTTACCAATGACGTACCTTTCTTCCACTAGGCTTCACTGTATTTTTTGGCAGTACTGGGGTTTGAACTCAGAGTCTTGCACTTGCCATGCTGGCACTGTGCCATTTCAGCCATGCCTTTAGCTCTGCTTTTTGCTAGTTATTTGGAAATGGAATATAAGGGACTTTTCTGCCAAGACTGGTCTTGAACCACAAGTCTCTGGATCTCAGCCTCCTGAGTATCTAGGATTACAGCATGAATCATCAGCATCCAGTTTAAGCCTCACCTTGGGAAAGTTCCACTACATTCTAGTACTGCTATGCTGAGGACCAAGCTTATTCCAGACTGTGTGTGTGGCGGGGGAGGGGGGGAGCTTTCTGGTTCCAAACTATAGCACTTCCTGTCTAATGAGAGGTGCAAATAGATTTGCATGGAGCACTAGTAGATGCAGAGATCTACAAATTACCCTTGAAATAAAAAGTAACTTCAGCTTCCCCATTGTGTGTCATTATGTCAATAGTGACAGATAGTTCTGATAGCTGTGTCTGTCCTATAAACAGCCCAGTACTGCTACTGGTTGGCTATGGGACTCTTTGTCTGCAGCTAGACAGGGAAATGAGAATGGTCATGAGAGCTGTGAGGGCACTCCATCATTTCATAATTTACTGGATGAACTCAATCTAGATTTGCAATCTTAAACCCCAAAGGCATAGTCAATGAAAGGCAAATTCATTTTTCTAGTTTCTGTTTTCATTCCAGGCATCATTTCTTATTTTAAAATATGTCCCAGAAAACACCGTAGGAAGCTCCGTGAAAGGGGTTTTTATAGACAAATACAAACAGAAAATAATACCCCATACTGTGGATGTGCATGTATATATATACAGGGCCTTAGGAATATTACAGACAGATAAGGAATGCTTAAGAATTTCTGTTTCCTCCTCTCTTTAAATTTTGTTTCTTTTTTAAGCTAGGATTCACAAATGCTTTTGGAGCCAAATAGTAAATATTTTCAGTGTTGTGGGCCTTTGTAGCATGAAAGATACCAATGTCAGTAGTAGATAAGCAATGGACAAGTGTGTGTGCCAATAAAAACTTTATTTATAACCTCTGAAATTTGAAATTTAAATTTCATGTAATTTTTCACACATCAAAAAGTTTCTTCAGCTCCAAGTCTTTTTACCATTAAAAAAATATGTGAAGACAACATCTTTAGCTCAAGTCCAAAATGAAAACAGATAGCAAAACTAGATTTGGCTCATGAACCCTAAGTGCCACCCAAAGCTCCTGGTTTATTTAGTCCACTGTTTTCCCACTCTTTCTAACCCTGGAGCCTCTTCCCCACACTGCCTGGTGACAGTTGCTGATGTTCTAGAGGAAAGGGTTTTATGGAGTGTGATCTGTGATCCAGCAGCAAGGCACTTGTTAGAAATCCAGAGTCTCAGACCCCTACCTCAAGCCAGACAAAGCAAGATGTCTGAGACTGGGTCCCAGCAACCTGTCAGCAAGGTTTCTGGTGATTCTGACTCCTGTTGGAGGTTCAGAAGGACTGTCCTTGAAGATGCTGAGTTGGGCCCAGATGTAGTGGTGAATGCCTAAAGCTCCTGTTACTTAAGAGTCGGAGATAAAAGAATCAGGGTCCAGAGACAGCTCAGGCAAAAATGTGAGTCCTTACATGAAAAATATCCTAAAAGTGAGCTGGGAAAGTGACTCAGTGGTAAAGCGCTTGCCTTGCATGTATGAGGCCCTGGGTTTGATTCTTCAGCACCACATAAGCAAAAAGAAAAAAGCTGGAAGTGGCGCTGTGGCTCAAGTGGTAGAGTGCTAGCCTTGAGCTGAAGAGCTGAGGAACAGCACCCAATCCCAGAGTTCAGTCCCCACGACCAGACCAGTAAAAGAACTTGGGGCATGAGTTCTATCCCCAGCTGACTCCCTCCCCAACCCTCCTAATTCTGAAACTGTTGTCAGAATATAGCAATCTAGGCGGGCATAGTGGCTCCCACCTATAATCCCAGATACTCAGCAAACAAAGATCAGGAGCATCACTGGTTAAGGTCTTTCACCCAGGAAAAAAGTTCACAGGATCTCAACCCATAAATTAAAAAGCAAGATATAGGGCTGGGAAGGTGGCTCAGTGGCAGAGCGCTTGCCTTGCATGCATGAGGCCCTGGGTTCGATTCCTCAGCACTACATAAGCAGAAAAGGCCAGAAGTGGCGCTGTGGCTGAAGTGGTAGAGGACTAACCTTGAGCTGAAGAGCTGAGGGACATTGCCTAGGCCTAGAATTCAGGCCCCATGACCAGCCAGCCAAAAAAAAAAAAAAAAGAGCAAGATATTGTAGTATGTGTCTGTCATCCCCGATATTGGGAAACAGAAATAAGATTATAGTCTAAACCAGCTTGGGAGCAAACACAAGACTCTGTGTTTAAAATAAAAATAAATAAGTAAATAAATAAAGTAAAATGGCTCAAGTGGAAAATGCCTACCTCACAAGCATAAAGCCCTAAGTACAAAACCTAGTACCACCAAAAAAATAATGATAAGAAAAGAATATAGCACTTCATGTCATCATCCATTCACTAATTAATTAACATGAAGTGAATCCCTGTGAGGGGCCAGATCTTCACACTGTGTTGGTGGTTTCACATAATTAACAAGATACCATTGGGTCTTGAGCCAAGCACTAATAGATCACACCTATATTTCTAGCTACTTAAGAGTCTGAGAGCTGAGGATCATGGTTCAAAGCCAGTCTGGACAGGAAAATTCATGAGACTATTCCCTTCAGCTAACCACCAAAAAGCTGGAAGTGAAGCTGTGGCTCAAGTGGTAGAGTGCTAGCCATGAGGGGAAAAAAAAGCTCAGGGACAGCACCTAGGCCCTGAGTTCAAGCCACAGGACTGGAACAACAACTACAAACATACCACCATTGGGCCTTAAATGGACAGGGGGGTGCATTGTTTTACATCACTGCCCCCAAAGAATCATTTTCTGTAACTCTATTTCCTACCTTCCTCACCTACTAAGCAATCTTGGCTGGTAGGGACCATACCACTACCTCAGCAAAACACAGAATGGCAATTCATTGTGCTACTGGGAGTGAAGTGTTCCAGGACACCTTGATAATAAATGCCACTCATTGTTAACTTCCTGTTTCAGCTACCAAAATGACTGGTGTTCTACACCATTGTGCCTGTCTCCTACAGTGCTAATATGCATTATGCATGAAATCTGGGGCCCGTGGGACAATTTATCAAACAGTGAACATCCCAACAGTAGACCGGACATGCACTCAAGTCCTGCTTTCCAGCAGTTCTCATTGGCAGGTGGATATTCCTTTCTTGCTTTTAAAACCTGTCAAAAACATCAGCTCTCCTTAAAAGCCGCAGACAGAAGCCCACATTTAAAAGTGAGACAAAGGTGTGGGTGCTCCTGTGGGGAACCATGAAAGTAATGAAAACAAGAGTATCTGCCACATGGCTTCTCTGCCAGCAGGCCACCTGCCCTGTGCAGTTTGCTGGAGCCCCCGCAGCTGTTCTTCCCAGGTTGAGAATAGCAACTTAAAGAGGAAATTGCCAAGGAAACACATGAGATAGGAGAGAGAGGGGGAGAGAGAATGCACAAAATTCATCAGCAACTAAATCTAAGAAGTACGACAGGTCTGAAGGAACATATAACTCTAAGAAACGAAGTGGCAAGTCACAAAGATGGAGCATGAGGATAGAGGCAACTTGTTTGTTCCCATCGGGTAATCCTTAGAGAAATGCTGCTTGGAGACTGGAGACTTCATATTCTTCTGGTTCCCTTGGTTTCAGTTTTCTGGAGGCCCTAGGTACCACAGCAGCATGCTGTAATGGCAAGCTAATTAACAGAGCCTGAATTTATTCCATTTTTTCTTTTTCTTTTTGCAAAATGTATGGGGATTATTCTGGATGAACAAGCTTTCAGAATATTAAACCCCAATTCTTCCAAAGTGGAAGGAACTTTCGGAATTTATTTCCTTAAACAAACATCTGAGATCAGTATGGTTTGTCTTGTTGAGGAAACGATGACTCAGAGAAGACAATGAACTTACCCAGAGTCACCTGGATTCTGAGTGCCAGAGCCAACAGTTCAACTTGGTCTTTCAGATGTTAAAGCTCTTGCCCACTCCAAGAAGCTCTGGCCCATAAACCACCCAACTTTCCCAATGATCCACCATTTTATTCTAGAGGGTATATCTCCTGCCTCTCAGGGGATCATTGGAATTTATTCCTATTTATCTTAAGGTTCAATTGTCTTGTAATAAATTCTCTCCAGTTTCTGTTTCCTAGGTCACTAATTTCTAAACTAGAGACCTGTATTTAAGGAAAGCACAAAACATTTACAGTGTTATACTATGAGCTGAGAACCATGTTCTGTCAATTTTGTTTACAAGCTAGCCATAAAACTAACATAGCATAAACTTAGATTTTCTTAGTGCTAGTAGCAAAATGCAACCCTGAAACTTCTTTTCTTCTTCTCTTGGCTGTGATTTTTTGCTTGACACTTTGTCCAAGAATCACAGAGTAGAAAAGATCTGTGAAGTCTGTTATCTCCAAAGAAGTTTCACATTAGGATTTTTCCAATCCAAGAACCCTAAATAGTAAGACTTGTTTCACAAGACTGATAACTCTGAAAAAAAATTCTAGTAGCATGTACCAAATTAAAGTTTCAGAGGAATTCAGTCTTAGCAGTTGAGAAAGCCATACAATAATGGCATTGTATTCAACAACAAAACCAGAATGAACTACTAATGCATGTTGCCACATGGATGATCTCAAAATAATTATACCAAGTGAAAGGAGCCACTCCTCCTCCCAAAAAAGCACACCTATGTGTATGACATTCCAGGAAATGCCATATGAAGGGATAGAAAGGAAAGAGTACTTTTCTGGACTTGAGGATGGGGTGGGGATGGGTGGAATGGAGTGGTTAGGATTACAAAGAGAATAAGGAAACTCTTGGAAGCAATGAACTTTTTTATTTTCCTGATTGTGTTCATGGGTTCCTGAGTGTCTACACATGCTCAAATCTTTTAAATTTCACACTACAAAAATGTGGGGTTGGTGGTATGCCTACTATATCTCTGTAAAGCCATTAAAAATAAAATAAAAAGAAATTGTGAAGTTAAAGGTGTACTAATCTAGAACTGTTTGCCTTCATCCCATTATTCTCCATCCTTGTTTGGTTTGTGTCTTTCAAAATACTTCAGGAGGTGGAGCTGTGGCTCCAGTGGTAGAATACCAGCCTCAAGTGAAAAAGCTAAAGGGTACATGCACACCCTGAGTTCAAGCCCCAGTACCGGCACAAAACAGATAAATAAATAAAAGTGAAAATACTTCATATGAAAAAGGGGCATATGCCTATACTTCAAACCTTGAGATGGTGGGGGGGGGGGGAAAGTTGTCAGTTATAGGCCAGTCTGATCTAAAGAGTGAGGAATCTGTCTCAACTTATATGTATATGTAGACAGGTATCTATCTCGTGCATGAAATCGTCAAATATGCATTCCTGTCATCTTTGCAGAAATGGCTTAATTTTTTGCACCCGTCTGAGTATACCTTCCAGCCAGGGCAGCACTGTGAGCCTCTTAGATCTTCCAGCCTTTGCAGACACCTACATGGACTCCTAAAAACTCACACATCTTCAAATCTGCTTCTTCACAGGTTCTGTGACCAAATCCATCGCTGATTCCTGGGTCTAGGCACCCAGCCACCCCCGACCACTACAATGGCCGAAGACGCGGACATGCGCAATGAGCTGGAGGAGATGCAGCGGAGGGCTGACCAGCTTGCTGATGAGGTAAGAAGAGATCCAGAAAAAGAAAAGTGACAAGATTTATAGCTAAATCGTCTGCAGACTAAGACAGGTTGATTATAAAACCTGTATTCAAATCATTAATGTTTT
Organism: Dipodomys ordii; assembly: GCF_000151885.1. Lineage (NCBI taxonomy): Eukaryota > Metazoa > Chordata > Mammalia > Rodentia > Heteromyidae > Dipodomys > Dipodomys ordii. Next base: position 5,727,999 of record NW_012267229.1, on the reverse strand, counting down.
GGCTTACACTCTTGATTTCTAGAAATCTTTCTATGTCATCTAAGAAAAACTGTCTTGACCGTATCTTACAGTGTGCTGCGTCTGGTTCCGTTTTTGGAGCTGGTAGTTAACACTCTTCAAACTCGTTGCTAAGCACGGCTATTATTAAAATTGAATTATATAACCTGACAATTACACGGATTCTGCTGAAATCAAGAACACTACATTCTCAAAATTCATTACTTTTTACTACATTACTACATTCTATTACTGTTTGTGCTCTTGAGTTATTTCCAACCATTTCATCTATGGGTTGGGAGTCTCATGGAATTGCCCACCATGGGTCTTCCCAGTTCCACATTCAGTGACATCATTACCCAGTTAGAACTTAGGCAGGGCAAGATTTACAAAACAGAATCTACAAATACCACACATGGGAGCTTTAGTTATGCTTTTGTTGATTACAGTTCACAAATAAGTGAAAATATTCGTAATGTGGATCAAATTTAAAAGAATATCGCCATAACACTAAGAATCATACCGAATATTGAGGAAATCGTCCATCCTCTGGAAACTGATTTTATGATCTCTTTCCTCTTTGGTTTGAGTTCTAATGCATGACTTCATTATTTCATTTTTCTGTTACTCATGAAGACAAATGAAATTATCCAATCAACATTCATGCCCTAACTACACTCTTTCCTCACACAATTAGCAATAAAGACAGAATTCAGAAAAAAAAAGTCAAGAGGAGCTTCCAGTGAGAATCAATTGGCTAAGTGAAATTTACAACAAAAAAGTGACCTAAAAGCCAGGTGCTGGCTCACATCCAAATCCTAGCTACTTAGGAGGTTGAAATCTGAGGATCGTGGTTTGAAGCCAGCCCAAGCAGAAAAGTCCCTGAGAGGCTCTTCTCTCCAATAAACTACTCAAAAAAAAAAAAAA